>NC_068571.1:27452078-27753584 GCF_025698545.1 Gossypium raimondii | reverse complement strand
CGAATTTTTGGGTCATATTGTATCAGTCGAAGGGATTCGAGTGGAACCAAGTAAAGTATCTTCAGTGGTGAATTGATAAACTCCAAAGAATATAACAGAAGTGCGAAGTTTTCTAGGTTTAGCAGGATATTACCGCCAATTTGTCAAGAACTTTTTGATGATTGCTTCATCGATGACTCGATTACTACCAAAAAATTTAGAATTTGTTTGGTCTGATGAGTGTCAACAGAGTTTTGATCAATTGAAGAAAATGCTAACAGAAGCTCCGGTTTTGACTCAGCCAGAATCGGGTGTACCATAAGTTGTTTACAGTGATGCGTCTTTAAATGGATTGGATTGTGTACTGATACAATCGGGAAAAGTAGTGGCCTATGCTTCTCAGTAGTTAAAATAGCATGAGAAGAATTATCCTACACATGATCTTGAGTTGGCTGCAATTGTGTTTACTTTGAAAATCTAGTGACACTATTTATACGGCGAGAAATGTTATGTGTTTACTGATCAGAAAAGTTTGAAATACTTGATGACTCAGAAAGAGCTAAATTTGAGATAGAGACGGTGGTTAGAGATACTAAAAGATTATGACTTGGTTATTAACTACCACCCAAGGAAGGCTAATGTGGTTGCAGATGCACTTAGTCAAAAATCGTCATTGTTTGCACTTCGAGCGATGAACGCTCATTTGTATCTTAATGAATATGGTTCTGTATTAGCAGAATTGAGAACAAAACCTATGTTCATTCAACAAATTCGAGAGTTACAAGATAATGATCCAAAATTGGTGTTGAAACAACAAATGGTTCGGGACAAGTTGAGTTCAGAATATACTATTGATGATAATGATATGTTGTGTTATTGCAATAGAATATGTGTTCCAAATAATTCAGATTTGAAAAATGGCATTCTTTCTAAAGCTCATAGTAGCATGTATTCCATTCATCTAGGTAGTACAAAAATGTATTGTGATTTGAAAAAAATGTATTGGTGGTTGGGTATGAAAATGGAGATTTGTGAGTTTGTAGCAAAATGTTTGTTTTTTCAGCAAGTGAAAGTTGAACATCAGGTACCAACGGGTTTGTTACAACTTGTTATGATTCCTGAGTGGAAATAGGAGCATGTCATGATGGATTTTGTATCTGGATTACCTGTGACTTCGAGAAAGAAAGATTCAATCTGGGTGATTGTTGATTGATTGACTAAATCGACACATTTTGTCCCGATCAGAACAAGCTTTTCGCTTGAGAAGTTAGTAGAATCGTACATATCATAGATTGTGAAGTTACATGGGGTTAGCATATCTATTATTTTAGATTGGGATCCGAGGTTTGCATCAAGATTTTGGAGTAAATTGCAAGAAGCTCTAGGTACAGAGCTAAATTTCAGCACTGCGTTTCATCCTCAAACTGACGGGAAGTCTGAACGAGTGATTCAGATTCTAGAAGATGTGTTGAGGTGTTGCATACTAGAGTTTAGAGGTAGCTGGGAAAGGTATTTGCCATTAGCTGAATTTACATATAACAATACTTATCAATCCAACATAAAAATGGCACCATTTGAAGCTCTTTATGGAAAGAACTGTAAGACTCCGTTGTATTGGTCTGAATTGAGTGAATCCTAGCTAGTAGGAGTTGACTTAATCCGAGAAATTGAAGATAAATTTCAAATCATCCGGGACAGTTTAAAGACTGCTTTTGACCGTTTGAAGTCATATGCAAATTTGAAAAGAAGAGAAATAGAATTTGATTTGGGTGATCGAGTGTTCTTAAAAGTTTCACCATGGAAGAAAGTATTGCGGTTTGGTAGAAAAGGGAAACTGAGCCCAAGATTTATCGGACCATATGAGATTGTTGAAAGAACTGGCCCTGTGGCTTATCGGTTAGCTTTGCCTTTGGAACTTGATAAAATTCATAACGTGTTTCATGTATCGATGCTGAGACAGTATAGATTAGATCCTTCACACGTAATTCCTCATAGTGAAATTGAGCTTCAACCGGATATGAAGTACTCTAAAGAATCGGTAAAGATTTTAGCTCGAGAGGTTAAGGAATTACGGAATAAACGAGTTTCGCTAGTAAAAATATTATGGCACCGTCATGGTTCAGAGGAGGCTACTTGGGAAATAGAAGAATCGACGAGATCACAATATCCGAGTATATTCTCAAGTAACAAATTTCGAGGACAAAATTTCCTAAAAGGGGGAGAGTTGTAACAGTCCAATTTTTAGTGGTGTCAAAAATAGTGGTTTGAGACCACTAAATTTGACAAGTGAGCTTGTAAATTTTATTATATAGTGTTTATGAGTCAATTGTGAATTTAGGAAGGCTTATGAATTAGTGAATTATGCTTTGAAATACTTGTTAGATTAATTGGTTTTGAAAACGAGGTATCGAGACCTCGATTTTATAAATCGAGCTATAAATATTTTTATAAATATTTATGGAGTGTCATTAAGGTAGTATTAAAGTTTCGTTAGAAAATTTTAACGTTTCGATAGTTAATTAACTAAAAAGGACTAAATTGAAAAAATGTACAAAACTTGTTAATTAAAGAAATAGTGATTAAATGGCTTAATGAATGAACAAAGGAGGGCTTAAGGAGCAATTATGCAAAAAATAAAGGCATGAGGCTGCATAAGCAAAAAAGAAAACAAAAATCATGTGATTAAAGGGCAAAATTGTAAATTTTGTGAAATTAACTTAAATAAATTGAATTCTAAAATTTTCTAGGCTATTCTTCTTCTAATTTTCAATCCAAAAATGCCATTGAAGGTCCTATAAACAGGTTTTTCATAATTTTTCATCATGTGAGTTCAATCCTTGCCTTTCTCTTGAAATTTTTATGTTTTTGAGACTTTTACAATTAGGTCCAACTATCTAATTCATTAGTTTTTTATTCTATGGGTAATTTTGAAAGTTAGCATTGATGAGTTCAGGATGTTTATGATGAACTAACATGGATTTGAAGTTTCAATTTTGTTATATGAAGATTTTATTAGGTAATTTCAATAGAAATCGATTTTAGGACCAAATTGTGAAAAAGATTAAATATTAGGGTTTGGTATTAAAGTATATTTATTAAAGGCTTTGTAATATCTTATAATATGTAGATAAATTGTTAATTGAGAAAAATTATCTCATTTGATGAGTTAATTGGTGAGGGAGTAAATTGTAAAAAATTGTAAAAGTTGGGGTAATTGTGTAATTTCAAAATTTGAAGGGCATAAATTGTGAAGTGGACTGAAATTGAAATATATGCTAATGAATGAAAAATTTTACATTCTAGATCAAGAGCTCATAGATCAACGAGAAAATGAGAAATTAGGCGAGTAGTCTCTAAACTACTACCAATTTTACAATCCAACCCAGGTAAGTTTATATGGTTAAACTTTATTGATTATTTGTTACTTTAGGAATGGTATAATATATTTATTCATATTTTTTTGTTGAAATTAAGAACGCAGGATTGAGGACGATCGTTCCGTGGCAAAGAATGAATTGACGGATGAGACCATTGTTGGACCATGTCAATGTTTAAATATAAGACCATAGCTGGGCTATGACATTTTAATGAAAAGACCATAAATGGGTTATGAAACCTTGAATGTAAGACCATGGTTGGATCACGACAGTATATATACATGTGTAAGACCATAGCTGGGCTATGACATTCTGATGATAAGACCATAACTGGGTTATGGCACTACAAATGTAAGACCATGGAAGGGCCATGGCAATGCATGTGTAAGACCATAGTTGGACTATGGCACAAAAAGAACGATGTACTTATATCCGTAAGCCGTTATTCAATTCAGTAAGAAATGGTAAGAGACTTATGTGATTGAATTGAAAGATTTATAGATTATTATTGATACTGATCTAAAGGAAGTGTGTTTCTTGATTATATTGTATTTGATAGGAAAAATGTATGATTTATCTACAATTTAATTTATTATATTATATTAAGTTCGGTAAGATCAATGTTTAACCTATTGAACTTACTAAGCTTCATTAATGTAACGCCCCAAAATTTCTAATTTTGTTATTGTGAAAATATGACTCAAATATCTGTCTACTTCAGTGGTTAAGTGTTCTGGGTGTGTGTATGAGGTCTAAAGTTCAAGCCTTAACTTGGGCAAATTTTTGTATTTTTATGAATAAAACCTTATCTCTGGTCAATAGAATTATAGTTAAAAGTTGGTAAAAATATATCAGAATGGGCCTACTGGTCTGGTGGCTAAAGTGTGTGTTGGCGGGTGGGAGGTCTAGAGTTTAAGTCCCTGCACGAGCAAGGGGATTATTTTTTGTTGCTTGGCCGTGTGGCTTGGTGGAGTCCTAGTCAAATTGAAATTTCGAGTAGTGGAGTTGTTGCGGGAGGTTAGGGAGAGAATTAAGGAGATGAGTTGCCAGATTCTTAGGCATTATCTTTTTGTTTAGTTTTTTTTTTCAAATTTCGGACTCTTTTCCACCTTTCTGACATTTTCTCTCTTCTCCCCCACTCTCAATTTTTGGTTTTTCTTTTTTTTTTCTAAATAATAAATCCTTGTTGCTGAATTTCCTTTGAATTCTTCTTCCATTTTCTTTGTCTTTCTTCATTTTCCCCCTTTGTGCAAGCGTGCAATTATGTTGTACAGTAAGTTTTCGTTTTATTAAACTTGAATGTTACTCTGGATAAGGGATTAAGGGGTGTTTTTTTAACTGTTTAGGAGTCGATCGTGAGGCTGGAATTAACATTCGTTGATTTGACTCGAAGTGGTGATCGTTTGGTAAGCGTATAAGGTATGCGTTTTCTTGTGTTGTTTGGGTGAGTGGTTTTGGCTTTGAATTCATTCTTAACTTTGTTGAACTCTTCGTTAATGTGGAATGGTTATTTTTACAGCAGTGAATTGTTTCGGTTGCTATCTCCCTAGTGTTGAGTAGTGGTGGAATTGTGTGAAGTTAGAAGGTTTTTGGTGATCTCGGGATTGCGTAAGCAGCAAAAACGATATAGGTGTGTACCTAAAATGCAGAAATGGGATTCGACAAAAATTCAAAATTGCATGTTGTCTAGGAATAAGAGAAATAAGAGAAAATGATGCGGAAAATTGTAGAGAAAGGAAATAAGGGTGTTATAAACTCAGAAATCAACATTCTACACTAAAATAGTTTTAGACAGCAGCAATAGTCTAACTTTGAAAACTCATCAAAAATAGTGGAAATTGAGTTAGAGGTTGAATAAAATATGAAATTAAATTTTATTGAGTCTAGTTTCTCATGGAAGAAATAGTGTAAGCAATGGAATTGTAAATTATGAGATATAATAAAGTTTGTGAGTCAAGGTCAGAATGAATTTGACTTTTCCTGTTCTGACTTTGGAAAAATCATCAAAAATTGTAAAAAAATAATTAGGGGCTTAAATTTATATTTTTAAATCCTTAGAAAGTCTATTTTCAAGAGAAACAAATGGAAACATCATCCGAATTCCGTACTAAGAGATAAATAATTTTTAGTAAGGAGAGGTTGAAGCTGTCAAACAGCAGAATAGGGGTAACTTTGAAGATTTTACTGTACTTATTTGATAAGCTATAAATTTTTTAAATTTTATGGTAGAAATGTACTTGAGTCTAGTTTCAAAAGCATCAAGAGGATCTTAATTTGAAATTCTGTAGCTCAAGATATAAATAATTTAGTGACAATGACGCAAGTAGATAGCTTTGAATATTCACTACAACAAAATAGACTTTGCGGCATTTTTTTAGGCCTTTAGCGGCGCTTTCACAAGCGTCGCAAAAAGTGCCGCTATAAACAGCGCCGCTAAATTTAGCGGCGTTTATGTGAAAAACGCCGCTAAAGAACATGACCTTTAGCGGCGCTTTTGTCACAATCGCCGCTAAAGACCATGACCTTTAGCGGCGCTTTTGTCACAAACGCTGCTAAAGAACATGACCTTTAGCGGTGCTTTTTATCACAAACGCCGCTAAAAAACAAACCTTTAGCGACGCTTCTCGCAAAAACGCCGCTAAAAGCATATCATGCAAAAAAACTTATATTAATAAAATAATATTTATTTTTATGATAAATATTATATTATGTTTTATTTTTAAATTTGAACTTTAAATATACTTTTAAGGATAAATAAAAATATTATTTAAATTAAATTTTATATGAAAATAATAAAAGAAGGAAAATAAAGGAAGCTTAAATTATAATAAAAATTAATAAAAGTGAGAAAACGTAAATAGTTAATAAAAATTAAAAATTGTAAACCTCGAAATTTAGGTAAAATCAACCCCAATGCAATGCAAGTCATTGTTGAGTCTAATACAAGTGAAGAAACTAAGATCCTAAGAAGAGAATCCTATTTTACTAGCAGCAGTAAATGCAACTGACAAGAAATATCCATACTTTGTCCAGTATTTATATCGAAAAATCAGATCAGAAGAAGCAATCTCTTTGCACACCATTTCAATTGTATAGTCGGCCCACCTTAAGTATTTCCTCAGCTTTCCTCTAGAAGAATGATACAAAGTAGAGGCAACTCCAACTCCAATAAGTGAATTAGAATACATCTTAGCATTAAAATTTCTCCTGCATCCATGTAAACACAGTTTTTATTAAAACATATTATTTAGACTCGGATCTATGCCTGACATGGATATATTCTTTTTCTTTTTCTAAAATGTTTTCTTGGAAAAATCATATCCTCACACCCATATGGTGATACCCATGGTTGAACAACCAACCAGTTAGACCTCCAATTTCAGGTTCAACCGGGATATTCAACTATCTCGAAACAGTAGAGAACATGAATTAATAATAAAAGATAATTTCATAAAAATTATAAAAGAATAAGAAACATATATTTATAAAAAAAAAAGCTACGATGAAAATGAACTGAAACATAATAAAAAAGCCAAATTCTTTTGTTGAAAAAAAATCCCAAATTGAAAAAGCCAGAAAATCCGGTTAGTACCCATTTTTTCCAATTCCCAGTTTTCTATTTTTTACTGATTCTTTGCTGTTCACTAATTTTCTGGTTTAATTTATATGGTTGAATTGTGGGACTAATCGCTTCCCGATCAACCCATTGAATCAATCCAGTCCGTTTTTTCAACCATGCGCGTATCTAGAAATATATCAGACATACATGTCAAACACATATGCTTTAAATAGGACTGTAGAAGCAAATTAAATAGATTGGTATCTTTTTTAAGAAGAAAATTAATAGATTGATAGATTGATATCATTTTTATGATGCAAATTAGAGAGAATATTACCTAGGGACCTGGATCCCAAGAGCAATAAAGGGGAGTGATGTCAACACATTGCCAACTGTCTCCACAAGATTCTGGTCCCTTAACAAATATTTTCAAATATCAGCATAGGCAAAGAATCTTAGATAGCAAAATTGAGAGCCAAGACATACACCCTTAAACTGTTTTTCTCGAATTTAAGTATGAGGGTCAGAAACGGTATGTGTCTAAGAAAAGTATATTATATTTTTTCTAAGTTTTTTCTTGTATTTGGAGGCTCCTTGAAAGGATCATAGAACTATAGCCATGTCCAAAAACAAGTCAGACACAATTACTTTGAGAAAAATGAATGTCATTAGTACTTATTGCCATACCTTGCATTCAACATCTTATAGGCCTTAAACAAGCTGGTCTCTGTTGCCATACCCTGAAAAATAGGTTTAAGCAAGTATGTTATATGGAGATCACAGGCAAAACTAGTGCATTCACGAGGCTTTCTAGAAATAAATTGATAATATAAGATTTAAACAGATCAACACTAGAGATATTTACTGCTTTAACTTCCTGCATCAATAGTGGTTGATTGCTGTAATGAATGATTATACATCATACTTAAGGTGGGCCGACTATTATTGCTTCTATAGCATTCTCTCAGGATAACCAAGCCATAGTATCACTTCGAATATTATACATCATATATTGACAGTCAAGGTATTTATTGCAATAAAGCTATACTAACATATCGTAGAACTGCAACACAGTACAGAAGTTAAACTAATAATCAAGGCACTAACCAATATGCTGCTTGATTGAGACCAATTACAGTGAATAAAAAATCTATAAAAGCATCAGGCAACCATAAAGAGGAAAGAAAAAAATGAACAAATTAACCTAAATTGCTGATTAGAAGAGAAATAAAAGTCAAATTGATAAACACCTTGGCCAATTGTTGAGTCTGGATGATATTTATGCACCTCTGAAATACAGGCTGTGCAAATTAAGTGAACCCGGTACCTAATGCCTGAAAAAGTAAAATACATTAATCCTAATGTTTACTAAAATCATGTACAGTCATCTTGTCAAAAAGTCTATTGAAGAATACTGTGGTGCATAGCTGACTGCAGATTAAAAAATCATGCAGATAAGACTGGCTCCAAAACTAATAAGAACTAGTAGTTTGTACACACTCCCATATTCCAAGTTACATTGCACAAAAGAAGAAAAAGGCAAAAATCATTAAGCCATACGCAAAAGCTGAACAAGCAGCCTCTTGCACCCGCTTGTTAGTATCTAATATTCTTCGCAGAAGACCCATAAGAGCTGCATCAAATTGCTCATAGCCTTTTTAATGACCACTATCCTAAAATAAATGAAACATGAGTGTCTTAAATCATAAATAAAATCCAAATCCATGGGTAAAATAAGAACAGGATGTACTAAGAACAAAAGATTTCCATAAGAGGCAAAAAAATAAATTATTTGTTGGATACAAAGTTTAAGCAAGATTTACAGCCAAACAACATCAAAGTGGAAGCTGTGGTCTTAAAAAGAAACAACAAAAGCAACATCATCCAACCATACCTGAACAATGTATTTGCTGAATCGAGAAAGTGTCCAACAAGAAATACTCCTTATGAGAGGAAACTTATCATCTAAAAGGGGAATTAAAAATGCCACAATCTGCAGACATAAATATGTTTTTCTATTAGTTCAATAGTATGGAAAAGAAAATAAAGAAAGAGCAAAGCAAAAGAAACAACGATAAACTATGGAGCATAACTTGATTTAAGTAAAACAAATGCATATTATATATTCACAATTTTTAGGTCCTGAAATCGTGAAATACTTACATCATCTTTCGCATCCTCAGAACCATGAAATCGTGACGTATGAAATCGATGTTTTAGGTCCTGAAAATGGATACGATGCAAATGAAAAGGGTAAAAAAAAAGAAGATGAACAATTTTTAATGGAGAAACCAAAGAAAGTTCTTGAAAAATAAAAACCCAAATAAATTTTCCTTTGGGGCAGTTCGTTGATACAGTGACTTGAGGAAATAAAAAATCAGGAAGAAGAAGAAGAGATTTCTAGGGTGAGGGCTGCCGATTTGGGGAAATTGGGGGGAAAAATAAAGGGAATCGGGGTAGGGGAGAAATGGTTTGGGAAAAATAAAATGGGGAAAAAAAGAAGAGATTTCTAGGGTGAGGGGGATCGATTTTGGGAAAAAGAAGGGGAAAAAAGAAAGATTTTCATTTGAAATTGTGGGATAAAAAAATATAATTAAAAAATGGCGCCATTTTGCAAAAAAAATTTGTGGCGTTTGAAACAAAAATGCCACTATTGCCCTGAGCATTAGCAGCGCTTCTTTAAAAACGCCGCTAAATCTCCGAGTATTAGCGGCGCTTTTTTAGAAACGCCGCTAAAACCTTGAGCATTAGCGGCGCTTTTTCAAAAACGCTGCTAAAGCCCTGAGCATTAGCGGCGCTTGTTAAAAAACGCTGCTAAAACCTTGAGCATTAGCGGCGCTTTTTAAAAAACGCCACTAAAGCCCCCGAAAAATAAAAAAATGAGGTCGTTGGGCTTAGGTTTTTTGCGGCACTTTTTGAAAAACGCCGCTAATGCTCATTTTTAGCGGCGTTTTTTAAAAGCGCTGCTAATTCTTGATTTTTAGCGGCATTTTTTTATCAAAACGCCACTAAAAACGCTTTTAAAAGCCTGTTTTGGTGTAGTGATTTAGCTAGCATGGGTTACATTAAGAATGGAACACACGGCCAAGGTCAATTTGGGCCAAGTGGGCCACACGGGCACACACGGGCGTGTGGACCCATTTTTACCGAAATGTTTTTAAGGTTACACGGGTCGCCCAAGTCGACTGTGAACCTACTATAAAGGTTTGTAAGCGCTACTTAGACCCCTAAATGTGTGAAATTGACTGAATGATATTTGTACTGAGCATGTTAATATCTGAACTAAATATATATACTGAAATTGCATAATAACATATCATCCATGGTATGTTGCATTGCATTGGGTTGGGGGTTGTTATTCGGAGGAAGTGTACTGAAAGGCTTTAAGCCTAATTTACTGGTAGCTCAGCTACAAACTACTATTTTGTGCCGCATTCGGTACTACTTGGAGTGTAGGGATGGGTGGGTTGATTATATCCCCACATGGAGTGTAAGGTTGGACGGAGATGTTGTGTAGGGGCTAGATGGGTAGGATTATGCTACTGCATAACTGGTACTGCTACTTATACTGTGATGGGCTAAGGCCCTACTACATTTTTGAGACTGTATTGAGATGGGCTAAGGCCCAAGCATCCTTGATCTTGAAAAGGGCTTAGGCCCAAGGCATTCAAGCTGTGCCTTGTGAATCTTGATTGTTTTTTTGTTTCTCTGAGATTACACATTGAGTTTACGTAAACTCACCCTTTTTGTTTAATGTGCACAGGTAATCCCCAAAATTAGACGGTTCGATGCGACGGGGGACTCAACGGTGACCACAGTAATTTTTGGACTTCATAGTTTTCAATTTACATTTTATGATTTAACTATTATTGATTATTTGGGTTGTAATTTAAGGACCTTCTGGGACTTTGGTTTTAAATTTTGGGTTTTTATTTATTTATTTTACTTTATGGATTTATACTTGCTGGTCGTAGGAAATTCGATTTTCAAAAAGTTAAAGTATTTTCTAAACGCATGATCACATAGACTATTTTAATAAAGCTTCCGCAACGAGGGATGTTTCAAAAGAAATGTTTTAAATCAATAAAGACGTCTTCCTAAGTTCTAATAAAAGTTTACTAAAGATAATAACATTGAATGTTTTCAACGTAACAACGAGGTTTCAAAAACACTATCGTGTGACATTGCCAGATATGGCCATAACGTCTAAGCTGGGTTTGGGGTGTTACAATTAAGCTTACTCGTGTTGTTTAATGTTCTTGTAGATTAACGTGTAGTCAGAAGATCAGATCAACGCATCAAGCTACACGATCCAGTTTAATCCAATAGTTTTTACAATGTAAATTTTGGTTTATTTGGCATGTATAGGGTTGAATTGGCAATGATATAAAATGATATAATTTGAAATGTGATTGTGAATGATATATATATTGTATGTCTGTTTATGTAATTAGTAGTAGAATTTGATAAATCAATGAAATGAGTTAAATAGGTACGTATAAGTAAATGAAATATTTGTGATGTTATGTCATGTTGGGAACATGTTTTAGTTTGTATTGATTGCTTGGTTGGGAAATGTCCGTGTTTAATTTGTAAAGTTCGATAATGCTCCGTAACCCTATTGCAGTGACGGATAAGGGTTAGGGGTGTTACAAGGTTTATTAAGAAAATGAAATTAGGCTAAAAAAATAGGTACTAGGGAATTTACATATAGGACCGATTTTTTGGCTCTAGTAGTGACCAAACAATGCCTTAGGTCATCCTTAAATGTCTCAAATCATGGAATCAGTTAACTAAAATTTAACATTCTAACACCTTAAAATTCAAACAAACATATATGTTTTTTATATACTTATTTGTCAATTGGTATACTTGACACACTTTCACCTATTTACAATGTAATAAAGTGAACTGACTATTTTAATACTAAACAACCTAAAATCAATTACTATCAAACTAAATTTACAATATAAATACAAAATCCTATTTACATGCTCCTAACCAATCACTTGTATTTTTACAAGCTCACGCACAAACAAGCACACCAAATTAAAATTAAACTACGAAAACAATTAAAATCAAGTAATAAAAAATTAAAAATTTTGATTTTTTTTGAAAAATTCCATGTTACCCCCACACTTTATTTGACACATTATCCTTAATGTGCACCCAAAAAATGAGACAAGAGACTGCCTGATTTAAGCGTCGAAGCTCCTCAAATGTAGTTGGCTTGTTCTTCTTGTGCCGGGTTAGCTTCGATTTGTAGTGCCGCCTAATTTGTGGGGTTTCTACACAGAATTAGGTGTAAGCAAAAATTGATTCGACTCAAAATTTTGAATTATTCGAATTGAGTTAACTGAGATAATCGGGTCAACTAATTTTTTTTTGAATTTCGAATTCAAATCGACTTAAGTTTTCAAGTTTGAATAAACTGAATATCAAACTATCCCTTCCCTCAAACACCCCCAATCCCCCCTAATCTACCCTACCACCCCATCTCTTTAAAGTTTTTTACTTTCCCTCTCTACTTTTACCCCCCAAAATTAAAATCCCCTACACATATTTTATTCCCCCTTACCCCAAAAATCAAAATCCCCCCCACCCAAATTTTTTATTTCTCCCTTTTACCCCAAAATCAAAATTCTCTCATTCTTTTTCATCAATTGTTTTATTTGTTCACTTCTTTACTTCAAATTTTTTTATATGATCATATTTAAAACTTTGAACAAAAATATTTTAAAAAACTATTACATAAAAATAAAAAGCTTAATGACAAATTTGGCTACTAATGTTTACATGTTTTGTCAAAATGGCTCTAATTGTATTTTTTTTTATCTTTTTGGCCATCAACCTTTGGTTTTTTTCAAATTATTTTTTCTAAAAGATTTGATGAAAGTACCATTAAAAAATTAACTAGGATGATGTAAAATATTTTAATTAGATGTAATTTATTACCTAGGTAACCCAATAAGATAATTACATGTGAAAAGTAATAAAATAAATAAATCATACATGACATTTAAGAAAATAATTCTTAACCTAAAGAAAATAAAAGTAATTATCTAAAAAATTTTCGAATGAATGCATACATTTGTTTCTTGAGAGGTTTCAAAAGATAATTAATAAATCAAACCGGAAATATTGAATCGTCCATTCATTTTGAAACCTATTTTAGATAATTACGTTTATTTTCTTTAAATTAAGAGTTATTTTTTAATTTCATGAATTATTTATTTATTTTATTATTTTCACATATAATTATTTTATTTTATTATCTAAGTAATAGATTATATTTCATTAAAAATATTGCACATATGAAATTGCACATTATCCTGTTAACTTTTTAATGGTTTTTTCATCAAATCTATTAAAAAAACATTTTGAAAAAAAAATTAAAGGTTGATAGCCAAAAAGGGCACAAAAATAAAATTAAGGCCATTTTGACGAAACATGTAAACGTTAGTGACCAAATTTGTCATTAAGCCAAATGAAAAATGCCAAAGTCATTTTTTTAATTTAACTCGAACAAATATATTCGATTTGATGCGATGCGATTCGAATTCCATCTCACTTGATTTGATTTGAGAAAATTTCAAATCGAGTTAGGATGATAAAATAAGATTTGTCAACTCGATTAATTCGTAATTTTTCATTTGGTTCGATCGAATGCTCACCCTTACACATAGTAAAAATAAAATCATCCAAATTAGAATTATGCAGTCCCCCTAAAAAAAATCAAAGTTCATTTTTAATCAAAATCGGATGCTTTCCAATCCTCCGCAATGATTGGGTCCTTCCTAGAATCCGCAGTTGTCTCGGTGGCCCTCATACTCGTAGATTGGGTTGAGCTACTTTGGCTCGAGTTGCGAAATTTGACTCCTCCGGCTAATGGTTGTTCTAGTAGGAATGCATCGTTGAAGTCGTAGTCATGGGCCGACTCTTCTCATTCTTCCCCGACATCTACATCTTCTTCCTCCTCTTCCCCTTCCTATACTCATTGTGCCCGTAGAATTGCATAACTGGGTACTTGTTCGGTGGTTGATTAGGTACTGGCATTCCGTACCTTAAGGCATAGTCAATTCCCACTGGGGACATCTTTTGCATCCATCGTATTACCCACTCCATGTCGGGCAAATCATTGAGCCCTTGACTTGATTGACTCTTCTCTTTACTTTTCCTTTTCAATGATTGCAAGACATTCATTTTACGCTTCCAGCGTTGGTCCCATTTAGTAATTTGTTTTTATTAAAGCTCAACGTATTGAGTATAGAGCAAATTATCGATGAATCTCTTCATTGGCTCCGTCAAGGACATCAGAACCTTCACCTTCTTGCACAGGGCGGTCACGAGGTGTAGGAAAAATATTCCAACCTTCTCGTGACTGATGTAAGTAAGCATGGACTAGTAAATCTACTTGCCGATGCAAACATGTCTATGCTGCAAAATGGAGTAAAGAAGAACAACTCAGAAAGCATTAATGTTAGAAACATTAAAGGACGGTGATATGTGAATATAAATAAATTGCATCCACATTTTGGAAATTAGAAAAATGATTGCTTGATTAAACGATAAGGGAATGTTCATGTTCGGTTGGAGTTTCCAAATGTCTCTCCCCTCGATGAGGTATTAAACAATAGCATCCATATTGATACCTCAAAAATAATAAATATTCAAATCATCAAGCGCATCTGACACAAAGTACGAAGCATCGTAATAATTACAAATCTCCCAAGGAGTAACAAGGACATCTTTTCCCTTGAACGTTACTTGTCAAAATTTGCCATTCGAAGTTTTATTTTTCTCCCTTATTTTCAAGGACGCATAGAATTCATACACCATTAAGTTGACCACTGAATCTTTCGATGTCAAGCAAAAATCAGTCCAATGGTTAGCACAAAACCAATTCCAAAATATCGTCACACAAATCGAACGACGGGTCGAACCCTCGTTCTTGATTAAATGTTTTCCCTTGGGTGGAATCGAAATCCCCAGATTCTTTCGATTGTGTGGTGTGGCAAACTTTCCTAGGGGCCATTCTAACACAATGTATATAAAATAAAATCTAAAATCGACTAATGCAATAAAACAAAAGAGTGAGAGTTTAGGAACGATTCACCTTGATTGTTCGTGTTGCCACGCAATAGAATGGTTGCAAATAGAGAAGAGAAATACAATATGCATCAATAGAGGTGATGGGTGAAGAGAAAGTTTTAAAAATTTACAGGAAATCAGAAGTAGAGAGGGAGAGGGAAGGGCCGGCTACTGATTAGAAGGTGAGGGAGGCTGATTAGAGTAAGATTAGTGGGGAAATTAGGGTTTCAAATGGGTTAAATACATATAGGGCCAACCGGGTTGCGCAAAAAATGAATTAGAAAAGTGCAAACTTGACGCCGGTGTCGCGACACAGGGTATGGTTGCGTAGAAAAGGTTTGGCTCTAGGTTTTTGGTTCATAATTCCGTGTCATGACACAGGGATACGATGGCGCAACATTGACCCTTATTTTCAAAATATTTTTTGCTCGAAATACGATGTTGTTCGGTGTCGCAACACTGGTTTAGAATTTTCAAACTATTAGCTTCGAAGTATCGTGTTGCGACACTAAGAAGTGGTATTGTGACACGACCCTAATTTTGAAAATACTAGAGTGTTTGAAGTTTTGTGTCGTAACATTGAGGTTCGGCATTGCGACACGACCCTCATTTTCCCAATTCATCATATTTTGGGGTGTGTCGGTCTTTTCCGTTTACTCCTAACTTTAAAATATGTCTCAAGTAGCCACCCCTTGGCTTCCTAAGGCCGTAATCCTAACCTAATTAAAATTACTAATCCTAATTAAAGTTCAAAATATGAAAAGAAAATTTAATTTACACTAATTTACAATACGAGTTAAAGATTTTAATGATTCAATTAGGTGCGACTACCGGACTCATTCGGTAGCCCGTGAATTCCCTTCACTGAATTCTTGTTTTGTTGTCAATCATCGCAATCCTTCCAATATATGCCCTTCTATTCGGGGTCTTTCCATTTTTCGCTCTCCCTCGATCCATGCATTCCTACACACATTGAACCATAACCATACCTCCGATCAAGGTTTTTAAGGGTGATACAAAAAATTGTTTAACAATTCTCCCCAAATTTATTCATAATTCCTCATTTTGGGAACCGTGGCCACATTTGAACACTTCTATCTCGCCATCAATTTGCATAAATAATTCATTTTTCTTGAGATAAGTGGTCGATCTAGACGTGGCCAAAAAAAAACCTACCTAATAGAATGGGAAGGTCTTGGTCCTCTTCAAATTCAAGGACAACAAAATCAACAGGGATAATAAAATCTGATACAGAATGAGATGGATGAAGGCGGAAGCGGATTGTAAAGTTTTTTCAAGTTGCGGATTTGACTTAGGGATCTAGATGTTCAAAAAGAAACTTGGATTTTTGACACAACCTGAAACGCAACCAAATCCAAGTTAGATAAAACAATTAAAATAAATAACTAAGATAATTAAAATAGAATAATAAATCTATGATTTGAACAACAAGGAAGAAAATAAAGAAGATAGATGGAAAGATAAAATGTGGTATGTAGAAGTCCTAAGAAGCCTTGGAAACACGAAGAATCCACAACCCCCTTCAAGCGGCTTTAATTTCTCCTCCAAGAAAGAAAACTTGGGAAGAAAAAGTTTGAAGATGATCCCCACAATCTGAAAAGTCTGTTAAAACTCTTTCAAAAGAAACTCAAGAGAAATTCTTGAAAAGAAAACTCAAAGAGAATTTATTAAGTCAAAAGAGAAGTTTAATATTAATAAATTGTCTTGTCTGTGTACAATTCAATGGCCTATATATAGGCTAGCTAAATAAATCTCAATAAACCTCTTAAGTATACTTTAACACCCCAAATCCGACCTAGATGTTACAGTGAAATCCAAGAGAGTTACAACGATAGGTTTTACGACACATCTTTTATGCTAAATCATTTCATATTATTTGTTACCAAAACGAGTCCACATTTCCAGGAAAACTTGTTTTTATGTACTTATTTAAAACGATTATATGATATCCTTTAAAGTATTTGTAAAATTTGCAGCGAAAGTTTGAAAATCATTTTATTCAAAAATCAAGCTCGTGTTTTCAAAAACCATTTGTTCGTGTAAAATGTTTTTGTCAAACTTTGCAGGATAGAAAGAAAAACAAATCCAAAAGTTAAAAACCATACAGTCTGGAGAGTCCCAAAAATTACAAACTCTCAAGAAAATCTAGAATTTAAAATAAGACCGTTATTACTAATAAAAATAGTTTTTTGATGAGTGGTCATCGCTGAGCCTTCGTCGCACCGACCCGCCTACGCTTGAGGATTACCTGAACAGAACAAACAAACAGATGTGAGTTTTCGTAAACTCAGTGTGTAACCCAACAAAGATAGTCATGCAAATATATACTGAATTCTCATATGCGGAACATATACAGATATGGACTTAAGTCCTTAACAGAAACAAATGCCAGAATTAGATAATCAGATTAGATATACAGAATTACACCGCCATCCTCTACACACCATCTTCGACCATCCCATCACACCATGTGGTGTTTAAAACACTTACCCATCCCTACACACCATATAGTGTCTAAACGACATATAATAGAATAGTATGCAGCTGTGCTGCTAGAATAAAGGCGAAATGTTACCTCACAGAACACTTCCTCCAATAAATAGATCCTACCCCATATACTGATATAGAAATACATATACAAATATACGGATACAAATATACAGATACAGAAATATAGATACAGATACTCAAACATGCTTTTACCAGTCAATCAAACATACATATCAGATTACCTAACTCAAGTCGGTATATCAGATTATCATATCACAAGCCTTAGGGTTTGGTTAGCCCTTACCGACCTTATGGAAGGTTCACAGTCGATCGCAATGGCTCAATTCGGGATAGCCTGTGTGGCCCACAAGGCCATACTCTTGCCATTACATTGCCCTGTCTCGCACACGAGCAGCCACACGACCGAGCACACACCCGTATAGCGTCGACAGTCCCCTTTTTTAGCTTTCGTTGAACCTTATTTTCTCGTGTTTTAGGTACACACCTGGTACGATTTTGATGCAAAACCACTCTCGAGACCACCAGAACCTAAAAAAAGAATAACGAACACCTACTTAGCAGACAAATTACAAATCCAACAATGCTAAACTGAGCAATGTGTACACACACTTACTTCTATCAAACCCGATCACACGCACAGATTAGACCGTCGGAGCGAAAACCACCGTTTCACTGTCTTCTCCTACACAATATGTTTATAGAGAATCAAATTCCCTACAATACCATTACGCTACTACAAAAAAAGTGAATCCAAACAACTTACCGAAACTGTTACGCAAAGACAAAAGTAACCATTCTTACCCAAATCACACGAAGAACACCAAAATCTAAAGCGCAACGCAAAGAACAAAAGAAGTGTGGATAGTCTTGAAGGAAAAAAAAAAAGAAAGAGAGAAGAAAGAAGTAGAGGAGAGACAAAAAGATGAAAACGACAGAAAAAAATGGAGGAGAGGCAGAAATTGACGTTAGATTTTTGGGAAGAGAGAAAAATTAAAAAAATAAAAATAAAAATAACCAATTTGATTTGTTTCCCAGTCCCCACTAACAACCACATCCCATAATATCCTCCCCACTAACCACATCCAACTGCTTCAGACTCCCAACTCCACCGAACCTCTAACAGACAACCAGAACAAAAATTAACACTCACGCTCGTGCAGGGATTCGAACACAAGACCTCCAACAAGCTAACTCCTTCCCACTCGAACCAGTAGACTCATTCTAATATGAGTTTACAAACAATATTACATAAGACCACCCAACAGGGATAAGGCTTAGATAAAAAATAATAGAATTTTCCAGAGAGTAAGACTTGAACCCAAGACATCACACACACCTAGAACACTTAACCACTGAAGTAGATACTCATTTATGTCAAGATTCACAGAAACAAGATTAATTATTCAGGGCGTTACATATACTAGAGCTCTAATTAATCTTAACAAGAAGAAGTTTTAAGCTAAATTTTATTGTTGACATAAAAATCCTAAATAACTTATACTACTTAATAATTATTAAAAATTTAGAATAATAAAATAATAAAATGATAAGAGCTGATAAATACAATATTGGACCCATATATAATAAAAATTAAGCCTAAAACCTGAACCTAATATGATATAAACTCGAATTAAAAGTCTGAAATTCGTAATTCCCGTCATAATCCCGTTCAGAAATTCTACTCGCGTAGTCTTCACTAAAAAAGTCATAACTTGAGCTTCTGAACTCAAAATTGAGTGATCCAAAATGCATTTCGAATCTAAGAGATAGATCTTCAAACTCCATGAAGACATCTCAACCTAGAAATGCTAAGGTCCCATCCAAAGAGTCATTGCAAGTCTGTTAATTTCTCAAGCTTAAAAATTGTCAACTTTTGTGATTGGAAATTAATAAATTTCACCCCATCCGTGCATGTATCATTTCCCCTTCCATTGAAAAGATTCATCCTTGAACCTTGACTTTGATCAAATCCTGATTTAATTTGTTTAGCCTTTGACATTGTTATTGGGCCTTGAGGTAGTGTGAGCCCATTATGTTCATGGGTCTAAAATTGTGCCTTGAGACTTACATCATTCCCCCTTCCTCAAAAGATTTGTCCCCAAATATTTAGCTACACAGAAAGAAAAGGGATTAGAATAAATAACAATAAAATGAACAAAATACTTACCTAAGCTTTCTTGTGCACCAAAACTATCTCCAGGATCAAAGATATGATTTTGATATCCCAAATCAACATGGATGAAGTATCTCTCCTTCAAAAACAAACCATCAACACTAGACAAAGAAATATTAGGCACATGAGTGTAAAAGTAAAAAAATAACTTGTAACTTTCTTTGAATATGCATGGTCATCCATATCACATAATTATAAAAACCAAGTAGTTTAATATTATTATGTAAAATTCATATTTAGAGTTTAAGGTAAAAAATTTTGTTGCAAGATCAAATGCATAAGGTTTTTTAATAAACCTGTCGAATGCAACAAAAGTAAACATTAAATACCTAGATAAACCCATAAAATAAATTGAACTTTTAGACCATTGTTTATTGAAACTTGATCAATGAGAAAGCATGTCGTAAGGAAATTGATAAAAAAACATCCAAGGTATGCCTACATATTTCAATTTCTGATGTATTAATACTTTTCTTACCTTTTAGCACCTGTAGAGAATTATCAATGTTCAACTTACATCTTTCCCACAAGTAAAATCGTCTATTGATGGTAGAGTAATATAATTAAGAGTCCGTCAATGGATCCTTGAAATCCTGTAACAAAGAAACACCACTAAAAAAATTTGAGTTAGATTTAGTTAAAACATAATCATTCCTCACTTTTGTATGGGTATTTTGTTGCTTTTCATTTTCTTTTTCCACTTGAGAACTCTCCAATTTACCTCATATGGATTTTTACTGACCAAATTTGGACCATTAAATAGAATTTTATCACTCAAGGTCTTTTTTCTCTCTGTCTTTTCACATGATTTTTCCTCACTTCCCATATCCCCTCAGAAGTATTATGAATATTCAAATCAATACAATCTATCTCAATAGGAGAACATGACGTTTCTTTCTCATCCAACTCCATAGATTTGAGGAAGAAATTCTAATTATCATATTTTTCTGGTTTACAAAGTTCATCATCACAAATCTCTTTTCCACTAGAGTAAGAGTCAACAAAAGGTACAAAGTCATACTTACTTTCTTCTCTAGTTGGATATTTAATTGGATATTGGAAACCCTTATGATCTTTTTCTATCAACGAAAATCTTGTGTTGGCACAATCACGACTATAGTGCCCACGCCCTTTGCACATAAAACATTTAATATCATGAGCTCTTTGCTGTTTTGGTGAAAATTTAGTAGAAGTGGGCTGCTTAGAAGATGTAGAAGAATGTTTTGTAGGAGCCCCACTTTTCCACTCAAAAGGTTTAGTGTCATCACATTTTGGTACCCACTTATTAGTAGCATAAGAGGGTTTCGAATTCTTAAAAGTAGAATTAGAACTCGTACCTCTATAATATTGTGAAGCACTGAATAGACGAGACTGACATTGTTGAAACAACTGCTCAATTTCAATGGCCATATATACCTCATCCTCAATATCAATGTAGGTTTGAAGATTAAGAGCATTGGCTGTAACACCCCAAACCCGGCCCAAACGTTATGGCCGAATCTGGAATGTCACATCAAAGCGTCGATCAAAAACTGAGTTTGTCGTTAAAAGTTCATTTCTATGTTTAAATCCTTTTGCTCGAGTTTAGCAAATCATCTCGTCAAAAACGTTTACTTAATGTCTGGCATTGATAATTTAGGTTATTCCAATCGCGGAAGCTACTAAAGTTTGAAATGTAAAAATGTCTGTTTTTAAGTGTTTTTGGAAAATAGTTGTTAATTTTGAAAATTCATGTTTAGCAGTTTTAAATAAGGAAATCCAAAGCCCTTTAAAAAAATTAATCCCTCAAAGGCCTTATAACAGAATTAAAAGCCAAAATATAAAATTCAAATAAAAAGTCTACAGCGGAGCGTCAGCGGTCGTGTGGCCACCTCCGAGTCTCTCGTGGGTCCAAATCGCCTAAGGCTGGGGATTACATGCACAGTTAGACAGAATAGAGAGTTTGTGAAAACTCAGTGTATAATCCCTTATAATACAAACAGTCAGATATACGGTATGCAGAAACAGACTGGGCCTAAGCCCATTAATAGAACTAGGTGGACCTAAGCCCATTAAAGAATCAGTATCAAATACAGATATGCAGACAGAAATCCAGCCCAATTCAACCAATACACCACCCGTACCAACCAACACACCATGTGGGGAAAAAATTGACCCACCCAACCAACACACCAAGCTTAGCATCGATTGCGGCACTAAGTGTACAGAATGGCTTAGCACCGTAGAAAGAATGGCTAAAAGCCATAAGTATTGCAACAACGCTGCCAGTTAACAGAATGGCTAAAAGCCATAAGTAGAAAGGCAGTAAGCCTTGAACAGAACGGCTACAAGCCATACACTTCCTCCGTCAATATTAACCCAACCCTATGCAAGATGACACGCCATAGTAACATACGTGAATGCAGGATGCCATGCTCAGTATCAGTCATACTAAGGGTGTAGCGGTCATTTCGTCAGTTAGGGCTAAAATGGTAATTTTACCCCATAGGGGTATTTTGGTCATTTAACAACCTTTCCTAAGGTCTACAGTTGCCTCGAGCGACACAGATAACCTAAATGGTCATAACGGTGCAAATGGGCCTAAGGCCCAAATTCGGCCCAAGTGGGCCCACACGCTCATGTGGCCCATTTAGCCCAAATTCAGTCACGACTATGCAAACTATATAGCCCAATCTAGTATTTTTCACTTAACGTGGATTCTATCAGTGTGGGGCCCATTGGGCCCACACAACCCATTGCAGCCCAACGAGGCCCATAACAGCCCAAGAGCATGAAAATACTTATGGTGGCCTTTACAGTCTAGCACCATATTCGTGGGCTCGGTTCACCACACGAGTGTTCACACACCCATGTGGCCTCAATCACCGTATTTTAGGCTTTTCAGCTTTTCGACTTTTTCTGATTCACAGAAAAGACAGTGTGATTACACAAGTCTTTCGGCTTTACGACAGTAATGATTCACGGTGTACATATACACACCTGATTGCAAAACGTACGAATCGTCCACGTGCTCCAAAGCCTATTTTCCATCAAATCATATTGTTAGTCTTCCAAACATTAGGATTCCTAAACATACAATCCCAAACCTTTACCCTGAAAGAAGGAAAAAGGCTTTATTGCTCTTAACGCTAACTAAGGATCGATCTCGATGATTACCTGATCAGGCAACGAACCTTATTAGGGAAAACTATTTCCAAAAGTATGGCTTAAAGTCCCAATATTAAATCATAGAGTATTCGGCTAACACCACTTACCTCCAAGATGATTTAATGCCGAAAGAAGGATTTGAGCACACCAAATTAACTGATAGGAATGGTAGAACAATGAAGCAGCTGGCCACTTGTCAAAGCCTAGATGCCTAACAGACACGAACCCCAGGAAGTGAGAATGGAGAAGTATTCGACTTACAGCAGAGATAACATGAAAAAGATCTAAAAAATACTAACCAGAAACAATTGTACTCACGATTACCAGAGAAGAACCACTAAACCGAAACTAAGTGAAGAGGTAAGGAGGGGAGAATCAGTCACAAAGGTGTAAGAGGAAAAAGAGTAGTGTGATTCAGTAAAAAGTAGAAGAAAGGAAGTTGAGAATAGGGATTTCGGCACTAAAACTTACACTAATCTAATCCTGAAAGAGCACGAAAGGTAACTTGCTGAAACGACACTAGGGAGAAAAGGAGCCAGAATCGCCAAAAATAACAAAAACCCTAAATGACAGAGAGGAAATTTGATACCTATTCACTCACTAATTGCCAAAAATGCATACCCAAAGACCCCCTTAGCCGAATTTCACAAACAAGTCTCCTAATTGGCTACAACACTCCCTAATTCGAATTCCTTAACCTTCTCCTAAAATCTCTCCCCTTATCCCTCCTTGATATCCTCTATAACACCCTCCAAGACCCATTCAAACTCTCACCCAATAGAGTTTGAAACCACCTCAAACTCCTGCCGCCTCATGCTAGCAAGTATCCTTTTTGCTTGCAATAGGATTCTAACCCGATCCCCCCTCAATAGCTCAACACGCCACTTGCCACCTTGCCACAAGCTCTTTTGTGTCACATTTTATTTCAATTAATAAAAATGTCTAAAGGCCAAAGTCCAAGTTCCTTAAAAAGAAAAACCAAAATGATTTGCAAGAGCCAAGACTTGAACCTAGGCTCCCTTATAACCTTAATGACGCCATAACCACTAGACCACATGCTTCCTTATGACATTTTTTAACACAATAATTTAAAAGGCCTACATCCAAGAATCTAGGGTTTATCCACTTAAATCAAATTTTTTTGCTAAAGCCCAAGTTTGAACCCATGACTTTTCCAACTCCTTTTAGGACCCTTAACCACTAAAGCAAACATACTTTTGTGCACAGTTTCCTAACCGTTCCCTTGCTCAAGGCCCAATACTTCTAGGCCCAAATTTAGGGACGTTACAATTCTACCCCCTTAAAGAAGTTTCATCCTCGAAATTTCCAACTATCTGAACAACCGCTTAGCTCAATTTACAACACTGCGCTCCTGCTGTGCCCTATAGTTCCAAATTAAATGTAGTACACTATGGTTTAAGTACATATTAGTATCCGCATCTGGCGCGTCTCTGACCTCTCGGCGACATGCTGCATAGACCAAGGCTAGTTGCCTCGCCTCAACTTAACCAGCAGCTCTGCCTGGTGCTCCACGGCCCACATCGTTTCCACTCCTGGCCTGGCCACGACCTCCTGGCAGCTGTTGTCCACCTCTCGCTGGCTGAGCAAAACCCTGCCCTGCAGCCTGCATCAGCCCAGGCCTCTGTGGACAATCTCTCACATAGTACTCCACTGATCCGCACCTGAAACACGTCCTAGTCCTTTTCCAACAGTCACCCTGATGATAGCTCCTACAACCCACACAAGGGTGTGATCCAGTAACAGCACCAGAGGCCCTAACCCGAACATGCCCTTCCATTTTGGCCTTTCTCTTAGGCCTTCGATCCAAATTGGAGGGTTCTAAATCCCTCCTATATCTGCTCATTTCCTTTTCCAGGTTTTGACGCTCGGTGTGCTTTACCTCCTCAGCAATTTTAGCTTTCTTTGTTAATGCTACAAAATCCTGCTCCCTCTGTGGAGCTATCAACACTCGAAGGCTGTTCCTGAGACCGTCTTCAAACTAAACACAACACTCGTATTCTGTTGCTACTATTCCTAGACCATACTGACTAAGTCACAAAAATTCTGCCTCGTACTCAGCCACATATCTGTCACCTTGAACCAAATTCAGAAATTCTTTCCTACGAGTGTCGATATAGCTGGTGCCCACATACTTTCCTTGAAACTTGGAATTAAAGAATTCCCAGGTCAAACGGTCAGACGAAGTACCTTATTTTATTGTAAGCCACCACTGATAGGCTTCATCTCTCAACATGGACACAATATCCTTCAACTTTTGTTCCGATGTACAGTCAATGTCATCCATATTTCTTTTCGTGGCCTCCAACCAGTATTTTGCCACAGTTGGGGCCACCCCAGAAGCTCCCATGAAGATCTCTACTTCATTTGACAAGAGTCGTTCTGTAACTGACCCGTGGCCCACAGTAACGGTATTTGACCTAGCAGTAACCGCAACCCTTTCTAGAATCCTCAACATTGCTTGAGATAATGCGTCATCCCCAGCCACTCGATCAAATGACCCTGTCTCAGCTACCGGTGAAGCCGATGCTTCCCTTGCCTCAACGTTGGACATGTGGCCTGACACCGAAGACCCAGCCCTAGCACTACTACGGCCTCTACCGCGGCCTCTTGTACCTCTTCTAGCCCTCATTTTCTCTTTGCGTATTATCTGATTTTTTTAAAAAAATTATGTAATTTAGTTACAATTTCAGTAACTAAGCAGATGTCTTATAAGAAACAGTAGTTTAGAGTTTGTTTTCGCATTCCCAAGCTCACTACAGTTTTTCAGTTTACTCTATCTATGGAGTTTCAGTGTAGTGCTACTATCTATAGTAGTTTCTCAGTATAACATTTCAGTCTATAACAATAAACAGAGTCAGAGAACTGTCAGATTTGGTGTCGGAGACTCGGTGTGCCACACTTTTCAGAAAAATACCTCAAAACACTTCACATATTTGAAACCAACCTCTTGTAATAAAAAAATTTTGAAAACCCATTCCACAGTCGAGTTTTGTAACTAGGCTCTGATACCACTAAATGTAACACCTTAAACCCGGCCCAAACGTTATTGCCGAATCTGGCGTGTCACATCAAAGCGTCGATCAAAAATTGAGTTTGTCGTTAAAGGTTTATTTCTATGTTTAAATCCTTTTGCTCAAGTTTAGCAAATCATCTCCTCAAAAACGTTTACTTAATGTCTGGCATTAATAATTTAATTTATTCCAATCGCGGAAGCTACTAAAGTTTGAAATGTAAAAAGTCTGTTTTTAAGTGTTTTGGAAAATAGTTGTTAATTTTGAAAATTAGTGTTTACCAGTTTTAAATAAGAAAATCTAAAGCCCCTTTAAAAATAATTAATCCCTCAAAGGCCTTATAAAAAATAAAAAGCCAAAATATAAAATTCAAATGAAAAGTCTACAGCAGAGCGTCAGCGGTCGTGTGGCCACCTCCGAGTCTCTCGCGGCTCCAAATCGCCTAAGGCTGGGGATTACCTGCACAGTTAGACAGAAGGGTGAGGTTGCAAAAACTCAGTGTATAACCCCTTATAATACAAAAAGTCAGATATACGGTACGCAGAAATAGACTGGGCCTGTGCCCATTAACAAAACCAGGTGGACCTAAGCCCATTACAGAATCAATATATGCATATAGAAATCTAGCCCAATCCAACCAATACACCACCCGTACCAACCAGCACGCCGTGTGGGGATAAAATCGACCGACCCAGCCAACATACCAAGCTTAGCACCGGTTGCGACACTAAGTCTACAGAACGGCTCGGCATCGTAAACAGAATGGCTAAAAGCCATAAGTATCATAGCAACGCTACTAGTTAACAGAATGGCTAAAAGCCATAAGCAGAAAGGCAGTAAGAGCTGAACAGAACGGCTACAAGCCGTACACTTCCTTCGTCAATACTAACCCAACCCCATGTAGGATGACATGCCATAGTAACATACATGTATGCAGGATGTCATGCTCATTATCAATCATATAACTTTCATACATACATCAGTCAACCTACCACTAAGGGTGTAGCGGTCATTTCGACAGTTAGGGATAAAATGGCAATTTTACCCCATAGGGGTATTTTGGTCATTTTACCCTTCGAGGGTATTTCGGTCATTTATCAACCTTTTTGAAGGCCTACATTGCCTTGATCGACACAGATAACCTAAATGGTCATAACGGTGCAAATGGGCCCAAGGCTTATATTCGGCCTAAGTGGGCCCACACGCTCGTGTGGCCCATTTAGCCTAAATTCAATCACGACTATGCAAACTACATAGCACAGTCTAGTATTTTTCACTTAACATAGATTCTATCTGTGTGCGGCCCATTAGCCCATTGGGCCCACACGGCCCATTTCAGCCCAACGAGGCCCATAACGGCCCAAGAGCACGTGAACGCTCGTGCTGGCCTCTACATTCTAGCACCATGTTCGTGGGCTCAGTTCACCACACGAGTGTTCACACGCCTATGTGGCCTCAATCGCCGTATTTCAGGCTTTTCAGCTATTGCCGATTCACAGAAGAGACAGTGTGATTACACACCTCTTTCGGCTTTACGACAGTAATGATTTACGGTGTACAGATACACACCTAATTGTGAAACGTACGAATCGTCCACGTGCTCCAAAGCTTATTTTCCATCAAATCATATTGTTAGTCTTCCGAACATTAGGATTCCTAAACATACAATCCCAAACCCTTACCCTGAATGAGAGAAAAAGGCTTTATTGCTCTTAACGCTGAATAAGGATCGACCTCGATGATTACCTGCTCAGGCAATAAACCTTATTAGGCAAAACTATTTCCAAGAGTATGGCTTAAAGTCCCAATATTAAGTCATAGAGTATTCGGCTAACACCACTTACCGTCAAGATGATTTAATGCCGAAAGAAGGATTTGAGCACACCAAATCAATTGATAGGAACGGTAGAACAATGACGCAGCCGACCACTTGTCAAAGCCTAGATGCCCAGTAGACACGAAACCTAGAAAGTGAGAATGGAGAAGTATTCGGCTTAAAGCAAAGATAACATGAAAAAAAGATCTAAAAAAATACTAAGTAGAAATGATTGTACTCACGATTACTAGAGAAGAACCACTAAACCGAAACTAAGTGAAGAGGTAAGGAGGGGAGAATCGGTCACAAAGGAGTAAGAGGAAAAATAGTAGTGTGATTCAGAAAAAAGTAGAAGAAAGGAAGTTGAGAATAGGGATTTCGGCACTAAAACTTACACTAATCAAATCTTGAAAGAGCACGAAAGGTAACTTGTGGAAACGACACTAGGGAGAAAAGAAGCCAGAATCGCCAAAAAGAACAAAAACCCCAAATGACAGAGATAAAATTCGAAACCTATTCACTCGCAAATTGTTGAAAATGCATACTCAAAGACCCCCTTAGCCGAATTGCACAAACAAGTGACCCAATCGGCTACAACACTCCCTAATTCGAATTCCTTAACCTTCTCCTAAAGTCTCTCCCTTATCCCTTATTGATATCCTCCATAACACCCTCCAAGACCCATTCAAACTCTCACCCAACAAAGTTCGAAACCACCTCAAACTCCTGCCGCCTCATGCTAGCAAAATAAATATCCTTTTTGCTTCCAATGTGATTCGAACCCAAGCCCCCCTTAATAGCACAACACGCCACTGGCCACCTTGCCACAAGCTCTTTTGTGTCATATGTTATCTTCAATTAATAAAAATGTCTAAAGGCCAAAGTCTAGGTTCCTTAAAAAGAATGACCAAAAGAAATTGCAAGAGCCAAGGCTTGAACCTAAGCTCCCTTATAACCTTAATGACGCCGCAACCACAAGACCACATGCTTCCTTATGACATTTTTTAACACAATAATTTAAAAGGCCTAGATCCAAGCATCCAGGGTTTTATCCACTTAAATAAAATTTTTTTGCTAAAGCCCAGGTTTGAACCCAGGACTTTTCCAACTCCTCTCAAGACCCTTAACCAGTAAAGCAGACATACTTTTGTGCATAGTTTCCTAACCGTTCCCTTATTCAAGGCCCAATACTTCTAGACCCAAATTCCAGGACGTTACATTGGCTATTGAAACGTTCAAGCCATCTACAAATCGCACCATGGTAGTCTCGTCATCTTCTTGTACATTTGCTCCTTACATAAGCATCTCTATCTCCTTAAAGTACTCATCAACAGATCGATTACCTTGAACAAGGCGTTGAAGTCTTGTTATGACCTCTTTGTAGTAATGAGAAGGAACGTAACGCTTTCGCATCACTTGCTTCAACTCGTCTCATGTTTCAACTACCCTTTCGTAGTTTATTTGACGATCAATTTCAAGTTCAATCCACCAACTCAACGTATAATCTGAAAATCCAAGGGTCGCTAATTGGACTTTTTCCTCTTTCCGGTATTTATAGTAACAAAACATAAGTTCAATTTTTGATTCCCACTCACAATATGCTTCAGGATCTTACTTCCCTCAGAATGGTGGAATATTGAACTTTGGTTTAGCTAAAAAATGTTGCCTACAGTCATTATTAACCAAAGTCTCATCATTTGCATGAGAGACACGTCAAGCATTATTTACACGAAGATGAGGTTGATCAATCCTATCTCCCTAATTACGATTCTGACACTTAATTTTTGTACTTAGACATTCTAAATTTTTGCTGGTAGTGTTTAGGATAGTGTCACGTTGCTGATCTCAAGCATGTCGAACCTCTTGATACCTTCTCAACTTCCCAATCATAGTATTGTGAGTCATTAGGAAAGCCTGAAAAGAACACAACACTTAAGAAAAGAAAAATTAAGCAAACCTCACTGTTATACACTTAGAAATAAAACTCGAATTCTAAATGAGGTAAGAATTAATCTTGTGAGTTTTTAAAAAGTGTTTATATCAATCAATCAGAATGTATTAGAATCAAACTAACAAAGCAAACCTAATAGCACTATGAGTCCAAAATCGGCTAGACATCAAAGAATTCTATTGCACAAAGGAAGGAATGTGCAATGTTCTTTAACCTACTAAAACAAGAAACAATAAAGTGTTAGAATGCTTAAATGAACAATAAAAAGCAAAAACAAATGAAAACCTAAGGCTAAGAGTCAATGAAAATTGCTGAAACCAAAAAACCTAAAAAATTGCAAATCAACTTGACGAACTTTGTTCGAGGTGTTCCTGATTTCCAAAAATAAAAAATTTAATCTCCTCAAATAATGTAGATCTGATCTGGAAAGTTTTGGCACAAAATTGAACCCATGGAATATTTTCTTATTTTCATATGTTTTGTACTTTTTCAATCACTTTTTTTGTGGGAAACATGTTTTTACTCAAAAATAGTTCCAAAAAATAGTATGTAAAATTTTGGATTGTTTGAAAAACATTTACCCACTGAAAAATATTTTTTTTCCGAAAACTGTCGGGGCAAAAAAATTTATTTTGAGGTTGTTTGCTAGAAACTAATTTATGAAAACAAAAATAACACCTAAATCAACCAAATCTGATACCAAATGATAAAGAATTAGACTTATGAATGCAGAAGTGGATCATAAAGTTTGTTTAAGTTATAAATTTGACTTAGGGCTCTAGATGTTCGGAAAGAAACTTGAATTTTTAACACAACCTGAAATGCAATCAAATCCAAGTTAGATAAAACAATTAAAATAAATAAATAAGATAATTAATATATAATAATAAATCTACGATTAGAACAATAAAGAAGAAAATAAAGAAGATTGATGGAAAGATAGAACGTGGTATGTAGATGTCCTAAGAAACCTTGGAAACACAAAGAATCCACAACCCCCTTTAAGTGGCTCTAATTTCTCCTCCAAGAAAGAAAACTTGGAAAGGAAAAGTTTGAAGATGATCCCCACAATCTGAAAAGATTGTTAATATTCTTCTAAAAGAAACTCAAGAGAAATTTTTGAAAAGAAAACTCAAAGAGAATTTATTAACTCAGAAGAGAAGTTTAATAATAATAAATTGTCTTGTTTGTGTACAATGAAAAGACCTATATATATGCTAGTTAAATAAATCTCAATAAAACATTAATTATACTAGAACTCTAATTAATCTAAACAAGAAATAATTTTAAACTAAATTTTCTTATTGACATAAAACCCTAAATAACTTAAACTACTTAATAATTATTAAAAATTCAGAATAATAAAATAAGAAAATGATAAGAGCTGATAAATAGAATATTGGACTCATGTATATTAAAAATTAAACCCAAAATCTAAATCCGATATGATTTAAATTCAAATTAAAAGACCAAAATTTGCAATTCCCATCATAACTTGAGAGATCTCAAAATCCGTAATTCGTAAAACCTAGTCTTCATTAAAACGATCATAACTTGAGCTTCCAAACTCAAAATCGAGTAATTCAAAATGATTTTCGAAGATAAGATATAGATCTTCAAACTCCATGAGAGATCTCAACCTATAAATGCCAAGATCCTATCCAAAAAGTCATCGCAAGTCTGCTGATTTCCCAAGCTTGAAAATTGGCAGCTTTAGTGATTGGAATTTAATAAATTTTGCCCCATCTGTACATGTATCAAAATCCCTCACCTTAACTAATACGTTTTCTAGCACACCTTTGGGTTGTACTAAAGGCCTATCAGCTAATTGTAGTGTGATCATCATGTTTTTCAATTCTCCCAATTCGAGTTTTAAGTAAGTCGATAGGGGCATCAAATTAGTACTGGCCCCTAAATCGAAGAGAGTCTTACTAAAATGTTTGTCCCCTATCCTAATAAGAATTTTAAAACTACCTGGATCTTTTAATTTCAAGGGTATTTTTCAGGAAATTATTACACTAAAAGAGGCGTCAATATTAATTTGCTCACCTTTCTTTAATTTCTTATGCTTAGACATTATTTCTTTTAAGTATTTGGCATATTTCAGTATCTTATATATTAATTCAAGTAGTGGAAAATTAACATTAAGGGATTTAAATAAGTTTAGAAAACTTACGAATTCCACTTCATCCTTTCGTTGTTTGTCCTCTAACCTTGATGAAAATGGTATGTGTTTTGACATTGACTCTAAGTGTTGTGCAGTTTCTGGCTTAGCTACTAGTTCGGTTACTTTCTCTGGTTGTTCCTCAAGTTCGGGCTCATCAAGGGTTGTGTTCACCATTTCGACCTTGTAATCCTCCATTTCGTTGACAGTGGTCCCCAAACAATGTAATTTTTCCAAAATCTATTGATATTTGTCATCTTCTTTGACCGTTTTAGCTACTAATGACTTCAGATTATACAAGAAGTGCTTGTTGGGCCACATGTACGAGTTCATAGCCATGTCATCGATCAATTGACAAGATTGCTCGTATGTCTTGTTCATGAAAGGCCAACCGGATGAACAATCTAATCAGGATCTTAAGCTACCATCTCATCCATTGTAAAAGATTTGCAGTTGAAACCATTCTTGCATTCTGTGATGTGGGCATTTTGTTAGCAATAACTTAAAAGGTTCCAATGCTTCGTATAAGGTTTCGCCTTCAAATTGCTTGAAGTTGGCAATGTCGCACCTATATTGGATGGTTTGACTAATGGGGAAAATTTTATGTAAAAATTTCCCTACTAATTTACCCATGTCACCAGGCTCTTGCGAATCCAACCATTTGTATGTGTTGTTGCATAGTGAAAAGGTGAATAACCAAAGACAGATGGCGTCATCGGTAACCCCATTATACTTGAAAGTATCACAGAGCTACAAGAATAACGTTAAATGTTGATTCAGGTCTTCCATCATATTTCCCCGGAATTACAAATTATTTTGAACCATCTAGATGGTGGCCGTCTTGATTTCAAAATTATTGGCGTTGGTCACTAGCCCCTTAATACTGACTTGGACCGCATCTAAAGTAGGTAGCACGTATTTGCGCAATGTTCGCTCTTGTCGAGCCATAGTGGGTCTCTTTGAAACTGTGCTGGTGGTTCGTCAAGCAAAGGGTTTTCCCGAGGTAAGTTAGCTACCATGGGTGGATGTTTTACATTTCCTGACAAGTTCTCAGTATTCTCTTTGATTCAAGATTTGTCTCGATTGGGATGGTTCCGCTTCAAGTCATGCACTGAAATTAGAGAAATTAAAGTAAAATTAATGACTTAAAATTAAATAAAATTAAAATTTGTATATATAATTCTAAAATTCCCTATTTATTCTATTAAATTGCAGAAAATATAGTTTTAATTTAATGCCGAAAAATCCTCGGCAACGACGCCAACAACTTGACCGCCGCTAGACGTGCGACTGCTTAGATTGATAATACTAAAACAAAATGATAAACAACAAAGAAATGTTCATAAGTAGACGAGTGAAATTGTAATCTAGAAACGTGTTACAACGAAACACTCCGGGAAGTATTTCGAGAATCATACCCAAAGGAGGTTGACTTAAACTAAGATTAATTTTCTAGACTAACAGGGCTTAGTAATCAGAATAACATAAATTAAATAAAATTAAAGACAATCAATTTAACAATTGAAATTAATTCAATAAACAAGGCAGAAGAGTAACTCACTTGAACATTCATAATTAACTTTAAAACTTGGGTTTTATCAAGTTAGTTGTTAATTAACCATTTATTACCTTTCGGCCTCTAGCTAATTAACATGTTTCTCTCTCAACCTCACTTTCCTGACCGAGATCAATTATGATTTACTTGATAAACTTATCTCTTGATCTCGTTTATCCTAAATTACTTCCTAGGGTTTAATCGCACATAATTCAGACCAACTAACTCGGACTCAAACCTTAATTCTTCTGTTAATTATTCACACATCCACTTGTTAATCTCCTTAAGGAAACTAGCCACTCATGGATCTAGATGAAATTATTCTTAATTTCATATTTAACATGCAAACCAGAAATTTAAATAAAAAAATGGAATAAGGGAATAAATCCGTTTCTTTGTTGATTTGCACATGAAAGTCGGATTTCCTTTGACAAACGTAAGATTATCTCGATTAAAATTGAAAACCAAAAAGAAATAAATAAAAACTACTTAATTAAATGCATGGGTCAAAATTGATCCAAGTTAAACAAATTTTATGACATAAAAAGAACTAAATTGAAAAAAAAATGTAAAATAAAAACCCTAAAACTAAACTAAGTTGCTCACTTGGTCAAGCCTTCTAAGGTGAGGCTAAACACACCTATTTATAGCCAAAATTTTCTAACCTAACTAGGTTAATTGCAACCTTAAAAACGGATAAATATTTATTGTGTGAACTAAAACACCTTTATTAATTTAGTCTAAGTCGTCGTCTGGTGTCGCGATAGTTCCTTTTGTGGCTGAATTCCTTGGCTTCAAAGTCTGGTGTTGCGACACCACAGCTTGGTGTCGCGACGCTATCATTTTCGTTTGCATTCTAAGCCCGAAATTAATGTCCTACACACTCGAGTATCTCGTTAGTTCATCCTTAGGCCCGCATAGGCCCATTAGGTCATCATAAGGCTAAAAATTGTGTAAAAATGCTTATTTTATGGAAATTAAACATAAGCTAATAAAAACTAAAAAATTAATAAAAACATATATAAGAGCTAGAAAACAAGCTCGTTAAGTGCCGATGTAACGATTCGAAAGTCAGTGGTATCGGAAAATGTAGTTTTGGGACCACGTTTCCATAAACCAAAACCATAAATATTTTTATTTAATGTTTACGGAGTTATTTTTAGAAGTGAATTGAATTTTGGTTGGGCATTTTTTTCGAATTAGTGCTTAATTAGGATACATAGACTAAATCGTAAAAGTGTCAAAAGTTTAATTCTTAAGGAATCATCAATTAGAATTTAATATGAGGGTCTTGTATAGCAATTATACCCCTTTAGTGTTATAATGGTCCATTGGTAAACTATATATTTGTATAATGTTATAAAATTTTCATAAAGTAATAAAAATATATTATAATAAAAAAAAGTTGGTGAAGAAGAAAAACATTTTAGTTCATCATTCTACATGCAAAAATCAAACTAAAAAGGGGGAGAAAAAGAACTCACACACGAGCTTAGGTTTTTATTTTCAATGCTTTAATTGGTTAGTTCAATTTAGTCATTTTCTTGTAATTCTTATGTTTTCGTAATCTTAGGAACTTAAGCTAGCTAACCAATGTCGTATTTTTCTTTACTGTTAAAGAATTAAGATGTTGCCATTGTTAGATAGTAGAAGCTTTTGGTGGTATTTTGATATATTTTAATTTTGGAGTTAAAAAAGGACTAAATTGTAAAGTCAATTGATGATTTTGTGCAATAGGAGATAAATTGAAAAAAAAATTGAATTTTGTGGTAGAAATGAGAAATAGGATGTCAAATTAGACCTAGAGTGAAACCGACATGAAAATTGGGGGCTAGATTTGAAATTATGTTAGTCCCAGTTTTAGGGACTAAATTGAAGAAAATAAAAAAAGTTACATAAATTAGCAATTGAATGTGAATTTGATTGTGTACTGATAATTTTGTATGTTTGTTTTACTTAATAGCTAACGTCGTCCCGGATCACTCGAAAAAGAAGGGAAAAGATAAAGTCGTCGACGGATAAGTTTAGAGTTTACGGTTTGTGTTTCTATAATTCAAACTAATTAATTTTTTTTGCATTATGAACTATTGCATGGTAATATCTCAAGGTGAGTTAGTTTTTAGGGAAAATGTTGTGAAATGATAGATTGAATAGAATGGATTTGATTGAATGATTAGTTGTGATAAGGGACTAAATTACATAGTTGTGAGAATAATGTATATTATTTTATATGTAAAATTGAATTGTTATGGAATTGAATAATGTTGTTATGTATATATGAATAGATGATTTGTTGATGAATTTGTGATATGGAATTGAAGAATTGGTTTATAAATTGAATTGAGAAACTTGTGACCCTATTAACTGTTCAAGTTATATATAACTGTGTTGGGGAGTGCCGGGCATGCCCTTTTTCGATTAGACTGACCAATGCCAGGCACATCTATTTTTCGATTTTACTGACCAGCGCAGGGCGCAACTTATTATTTCAGATTTATCCAACAGGTATTGAGTGCCAAATCGATATGTTGGTTGGATCCATGTATCTATCCAAGTCTGGGTCATGTTAATAAGGAAATAAAATAGGAATTGAAATTATGGTATGTGAAACAAATTTAAATAAAGACGATTATGATCTTTAAATGTATATAATGGTAATTGATATGGAATGAGATATTAATGCTTGATACTTTTATAAGTATGAAATGGTAGTGTGATGCTTCATATTAGTACTTTTGTTAGATTGATTAATAAAGCTACGAAGAAATGAAAGTTTACATGTTAATTTGCATATCACCTATTACTTTTAATTCATGCATTTGGATTTATTATATTATGTTTAAATGTTTAGATTATAGAAATACCATTGAGCATACTTAGCGTACAGTTTTGTTTTCCATGCACATACTTTTGATTCGATCGTCAACTTCAACATCCATCAGCAATCTCGGACTTAAGTGTTTGTGATAGTTTATTTTGGTCATGGTATGTACCTAAAGAGTCATTTGTTAAATAATTTCTATTTTGAATTTTGTTGGCATTTTGAGAATCTTGTGTATATGATATATATATGTGAGTGATGGCAATGCTATCTTGTTGAATTGGTTGGTAACTTTGTTTACAAGTTGTTAAGGTAATATGCTTGAAATATGCTTAGTAAATGAATGGTATGTATAGGATAGCTTTGAATGATTTTGGCAAGGTTTTGTGCATGTTTTTATGGTTGATATTGAATCATTAGTCTAAAGTGTTTCAAATGGTTAAATGTTGTATGTCATATTAATGGAATTGTGGTGCCTTGGAAGGCATATTGATTGGTTTGAATATAGTGTTATGTTTGAATTTGGATTGGTGGATTGAGGTGTCAATTGTGGCATATTGGTTAGGCACTTAGGTTGGTTGATATAAGTGATGGGTTTGGTTTAATATTGATGCTTTTGAAATGGCTAAAATTTTGTATAATGTGTTTTTTGTGGCATAAGTGAATTAGGTTTAAAAAGCTTGTTTTAGAAGGTTTCTACAAGTAGACACCACTTGATACATGGCTTGGCACATGACCGTGTGCCATACACGGGCACATAGCACGGCCGTGTAGTCTTCATGTTTAAGGTGATTTTGATGCACACAACCACAGTTTGTTACACAGCCGTGTGACATATTTTGAATATTTACACTTTTGACCCACACCACAGCAGTAAGTTACATGGTCTGTTCGGATGGCCGTATGAATCTAACCCCACACAACATCAGGCTGTTACATGGCTTGACCACACGGTCGTGTTTCCCATCCAACACAGCCTCAACCTTTCACACAATCAGGGGACACGGCCTTGTGACCCCTATTTACAGAATTTTCCTAACTTTTTATTTTTGTTTCAGTTTGATCCTTGTTTAATATCATGTTAGTTTTAAGCTTTCGTAAGTTTGATATAGACTCAGACTATGTTGTATTGCATGTGTTTCTTGATTATATATGAATAAATTGATTTTGAATTGAAATTTTAGACTATGAAATGTAATTATTTTTTCTTTATTTTTTGTAGCACCTTATTGCTCTGGTTTAGTGACCGGATCGGGTATGAGGTGTTACATTTGGTGGTATCAAAGCCAAAGGTGTAGCAGCCCGCTCGACGGAGACTCCATATTTAGTTACTGTTTGGCATATAATTGGTAAAGTAAATGTAATAGCCCATTTTTAGTGGTGTCAAAAATGGTGGTTTTGGAACCACGGTTCCAATAAGAGAATAAATATTTTCTTATTTATTTAAAGATGATGGGATTATATTAGGTCGTATTAAAGTTTCGTTAAGAAATTTTAAAGTTTAAATGGTTAATTAAGTAAAAGGACAAAATTGTAAAAGTTGCAAAAGTGGGTTTCTATTATTAAAAAGGGTTAAATGGCTATGGAATGGAAATCTAATGAACTTAGATGGTAATTATACCATGTTACAGGTTAATGGATGTACATGGATAGGTTTTATTGTAATTATGTGTTTTTAAAAGGGGTAAAATAGTAAAATAATAATTAAGACTAAATTAAACTGAGAAAAAGGTGGTCATATTCTTCATTTGATCACCCAAAATCGATTAGCCATTAGAAAAGGGGGAGAAGCTTTCATTCATGGTATTTTACGTTGCATGGTATATATTCAAGTCCATTTTTTATGTTTTTGAGCTCGTTTTAGCTTACTTTATTTATCCCAAGGGTTAATTTGCAAAACTGTTAAAGGTTGAGGGACTTTCCATAGTTGATTTTGAATGTTTTTAATGTTAATTGATAGATTATTACTTTTAGTTTTTAAACAAACATGTTTTGTTAAAGGATTTTAGTGAATCTAGGGTTTAGGGATTTATTTATGAAAATAGTAAAATTTATGGTAACATTATGAAATGATGATTTGAGCGGGTTGATATGAGTCCCTAAAAAGTTCGACTAGCATGTATAGAGGGTAAAAATAGTAATTTTACAAGTTTCAAGCTCAATGACTAAATTGTGGAAAAGTTATAATAGAAGGGGTAAATTCATAATTTTATGATAATGTGAATTATTGATTGAATTGAATACTTGAAATTATTTGAAGTACTTAATTGAATGAAATTATCTATTTAGATCAAGATAAAAAATAATCGAATTTAAATCGAGGAAAGGCGAAAGTTTTGGATTAGTCTCCAATTCTACTTCTACGACTATAGTTATCGAGGTAAGTTCATATGGATTATAATCGTATTAATGATAGTTAAATTGATTATCTACTATATCGTGTTAGTGATAAATGAACTTGAATATACATATATCGATGCTTTGAGCAATTGACAGATAAATAGTCCCATTTGAACCTTAAGAATTCTTAGGATACGAATTACATGTCATTAGGTATTTCATGTTTCGGGTGCTGGTCTTGAATGTCCTACCGATGGCCGAGGTCTTGCATTTGTTGTGGATTCTCCACAACTCGTGTGAGCAGCATCGTGTAGCTAACATTCCGATCCAAAACTCGTGTGAGCATTATTGAAAAGGAAAGGTTACGATTATATGGAAAAACACACTGTGTGTGTGCATTCCCGGGTATCTGATGTAATTCTAGATGGGTCAACGAGTATGCAAAGGTTAATGGCAAGGTATGTATACAATTGGACAATGGTTCATGATCCTATGAAAAGTTTAATGAGTTTAATGATGTGTACATGAAATCTATTTATGATATAGTTGAACTCATACGTATCATGTATGAACTTACTAACTTGTGAGTTTCATGGTGCTTGTATAGGATTTTACTAAGCTTATGGACTTAGTAATGATATTATGCTTATTTTATAATGTGTGCTTAAGAAATGGTAAGTTATGTTTGAGTTTATACGAGCTTACTAAGCATAGGTTGCTTATGTAGTTACTTTCCTTTGTTTTGTAGATTATCGGAAGCTTGTCAGTGATCTATCACACTATCTAGCAACCCTTTCAGTAGATTTTGAGTTATTTTGGCCAAGGTTATAAATGGCATGTATAGGACCTTTTATAATGTTAGCTTTTGAATGTTTTAATGATCACTTTGGTTTGAATATGCTTTTGGAGTAGATATCTTGTTTGATGGAGCTTTTAGAGCTTTGGCAAATTTATGTTCTTTGGTTTCTTTAGGTACTTGTAATATATGGTACTTTTGGTATGTTTTTGATTAAAAGAGAATGCTTATAATTGATTTCATTAGGGAGATAAAGTGACTATGTTTTGTGTTTAAAATATGACTATACATTGATTTGTTTTGGTTAATGATGATTTGGTATAAATGTGGTGCCTTTGAATGGCATATTGGTTAGATGAAATAGGATGTTTGAAATGGTATGTTTATAAGTGTTTGAAAGGTGTTTAGGTCTTTTGAATGTATACACAAGATGGATGCTTGGTTAGGTATGTTTTGGTCTTGAAATGGCTTGTTTTTAGGGTCAAATTATGGAGCACACGGCCTGGGACACGGGCTATCACACTACCGTGTGTCACAAGTCAAAGAGTTACACGGTCTAGCACACGTTTTACGACACGGTCATGTGACCCTACTCAGTGAGTTACACGGCTAGAGACACAGGCTGGGACACGGTCTTGTGTCCCTTTGTTCAATTGTTACACTGTCTGGGCTATGTCACACAACCTAGCCACACAGCCGTGTGACCTCTATTTTCAAATTTTGTAACTTTTTCCCAAGCTTTTTAATTTGTTTCGAATTAGTCTTGAATTGCTTCTAATATGATTTTAGGGCCTCGAAAGCCCGATTTAAGGCCTAAATGTACATGTATACTAGGTTATTGATGAGCTTATGTGATTGTTGTTAAATGACATTATTGAAACATTGTAACACCCCAAACTCGGCCTAAGAGTTATGGCCGAATCTGGCAGTGTCACATTGAGGTGCTTAGTGTAAAACTTGTTGTCGTTAAAACCCTTAAAATTAATTAATCATTTTGTTATTAAGTGGTGATTCCAAAACGGGTTGTTCATTTCCAAGCGTGCATCATTGAAAGCTAATCACTTTTAAAACGTTATAAATTTTCCAAGATCTGATTTATTGTGGAAGTTTTGATTTAGGAAATGTTGTGAAAACGTGGTGTCTTTGAAAATAATTACCTTTTGAAAACCCGTCTTTTTCTACAACTAGCAGTTTATAACTTTAAAGAGGTTTTTTTTTACAAAAAAATACCCAAATTCAGTTACTTATAAAAAAATCTAAAAACAAAAGCTGATGCGGTTATGTGGCCATTATCGAGTCCCTCGCAGCACCGAGCCGCCTACAACTGGGGATTACCTGTACAGTTAAACAGGGGGGTGAGTTTATGAAAACTCAGTGTGTAATCCCCTAACAAGCAAACAATCAATTAAACAATAGATAAATGCTGTTTGGGCTCGAGCTCATTACGAATGATCAGATTCAATGTGGGCCTAAGCCCTTTCCCGTAACAGTAAATGATTGGGCTTGAGCCCATCACAATGCCAGTAATTTGGAGGGCCTTTGCCCAATTTCAGTAATAGTATCTGTGGGGCCTTGGCCTATAATAGTAACAGATATCAGTCATCTAGTGAACAGTATGTAATATCATTAATCGATGTAGTAACACTACAAAATCATTAATTAGTGTAGGTATGTAGTTAGAAATCCTACCCAATCTAGCCTCTACACACCACTCCGTCTTGTCAAACACACCATGTGGGGATAAAATCGACCCATCCAGCCAGACACACCAAGATTAGCACCGGTTGCGGCACTAAACAGTATTACATTAAAGCTGCTAGTAAATTAAACGGCATATAACCATCAGTAGGTCCACAATCGTCTTGGGCGACCTGTGCAACCTTATCAGTATGGTACACTTCCTCCAAATATAACAACCCATCCTCATGCAATATATCGTGACATAATATCATAAGTGTATGCAAAATGTCATGCTCAATCATAGTCATACATATCATAAAGTAAATCAGTCATACATAATATAAGGCCATAACAATCATTTCATCTCCTAGGGGTATAACAGTCATTTTACCCTATAGGGGTACTTCTGTCGTTTTACCCTATGAGGGTATTTCGGTCATTTTACCCTATAGGAGTATTTCGATCATTTTACCCTATGGGGGTATTTCAGTCATTCTACTCTATGGGAGCATTTCGATCATTCTACTCTATGGGGGTATTTCGGTCATTCTATTATATGGCGGTATTTTAGTCATTTTACCCTATGAGGAAATTTTGGTCATTTTACCTACTATTTTGGGGTCTCGGTGCAGATATCGACCTCTCAAAAGGTCCGCAGTCGCCTTGAGCGACTTAGGTAACCTAAATGGTCATAATAGTGTAAATGGGCCCAAGGCCCATTATTCGGCCTAAGTGGGCCCACACGAGCAGCCCAGATTTCGCCACGGCTATGGGATCTACATAGCCCAGTCCAGTATTAGACACAAATCATGGATTTCATCCGTGTAGGGCCCATTGAGCCCACACAGCCCATTTCGGCCCAACATGGCCCATTACGGCCTAAGCCAATGAAAATGCCCATGGAAATGCTCATGGAGGCCTCTATAGTTTATCGCCCATGATTCGCAGGTTTGGCTTTCCACACGAGTGATCTCACAATCGTGTGGTCTCAACGTCGTATTTCGGCTTTTTAACTTTTGTCGTTTTATAGTTATAGTGGGGTGGTTACACACTTGTTGCGATTTGCAGATCCCCTTTGTTCTGAACACTCTTATTCCGAAAATCAATGATCATCGCACCCTTGGTTCCCAAGCAATGTGCCAATCAACCTCGACCACCACCAGTTAGGAATAAAAGCAATGTAGGTTGGAGAAAGCGACGAAAACCTTAAAAACCTCGCCGATCTCCCATCGAGAACAAGGAACAAATGAGATGATATATATCTCTCCACAACAACAACCTCCCCAAATCTCAATATTCTCTCCTCAAATCTCTCCAAATATCTCTCCTCAATTCTCTCTATGACCAGTTCACACTCCATTTAGCAGTATTTCAATCCAACTCTACCACCCACATGAATTAGGCAGCAAAATAAATACTTCATTGCGCAAACTAGGACTTGAACCTCAGACCTCACAGTTACACAACATGCCACCTTGCCACTAGACGACAAGCTCTTTTTGTGTCATATTTTAACCACAATAATTTAAGAACCTACTATCTAGATCCAAGGATTTTATTCACTTAAAATAAAAAAATTTGCATAAGCTAAGGCTTAAACCCCTGACTTCTCAGACACTTCCAAACACTCCTAAATCTCTTAACCACTGAAGCAGACATTCATTTATGTCACTTCCTTGCACAACTAAATATTTATGTGCAGTCTCCTATCTGTTCCCTTGTTCAAAACCTATTTTTTCTAGGCCCAAAATTCGGGGTGTTACAAACGTTTTGATATTAATTGATCGAATTTGCATGGTAATGCTCTGTAACCCTAATCCAGGGATGAAGACGGGTTAAAGGTGTTACAGTAAAGGGTAGAATTGAATAAGTAAAGTATTTGTTTTGTCCAAGTAGAGAAATTTTTGGGATTCGTCATTTGGTAGACTCTAAGTTTTGGCGAGCTCTAGGGTTTGGCAGACTCTTCTGTTAAGTATTCGCCCACCCCAGATGTTTTGGGTGAACTCGTTAAGTTTACAGTTGTTTAGATTTTTTATTATTTAGTGCATGGCGACTTAGTTAGTTAGGTCGGGAATTAGTTGAGACTTAGTTACAATTCAATTGGAGTACTAGATGATAATACCTAAAACTTGTTAAGTGCACTTAATCACGGGAATCAAGGGTGTTTGTGAAATTATCTTATTTTCCCACTAAACCTTGTCTCCGTTGCTTAAGTATATAAAGATATTGGTGGCCTTTCTGAATCACTTTTACACCTTCATTGAATTACTATGTAAGTTTTTGAAAAGCCTAAGTATAGAAAGCTTCTCCGAAAGGGTTCGTAGTGTTTAGATAGCACACACGTTTGAACCAACTTACTGGTAATATCTAATTAACCCTTAGGTTATTGTCGAAGAATTTACATGTTTAAAGTAATGCATGCATAGACTTAGAACTATTTGTGAGGAAGGAAACTTCCTAATTCTAGGTTGTGTGATTTCAATTTTTGCATACATGTTAAGTTTCGATAGTTTGATGATCTGATAATGATATTTATCTTTCTTTTAGCTCAAGAAGCTAACGAAGGTCCCAACAATAAGGGAAAAAGACATGTTGTGTAGATCACTGTAGTAAAGTTTCTGGTGAGTTCCTTCTTACTTCTATGTGTTGTAAATTCCTCTATTTTATAAAATGTATGAGGTAAGTAATCTCTATCAATATCATATGAATGGTGTCTCTGTCAGTGGTGACAATTCAGTATCATTAGTTTGAGAATAGTTTGTATGTGTTGCGAAGTAAGTACTATCTTTCATGCTCAAGACAGTACCACAATATGTGATATGGGATGTGTGATATGAGAAATGTGTTGATTAAGAAGGAGATTATGTTTGTGATTCCTCTGGTAGGGCAGCTATATTGCAATATACTTGGCTGAACTGAAATGATATGAGGAGGTAAGGGAGAGTATGTGTACAAATATGTTTGTTTGATACACTTCTGATTCTGAGTACATGACTAACATGAGGATGGGTTATATATTTCGTTATGGTTAATATGGCATATAGTGACCATCATTATGTCGTATTGAGTTTGTACCTCGAGTTTGTTTGAATGTGGTTTACGCCATTTGGCATATTATGATCTTACTGTTTAAGCCTTTCTGACAGGTTTGGTATTACCTTGGATTCTATTGTGGATGATTTATATGTGCCTTCTTTATCTTTGGAACTCACTAAGTTCATTCAAACTTACTCCGTTATCTCTTCCTTCTTAAGAGTGTTGATAGAAGAAGGAAAGTCTGTTGAAGGGACTACGCTAGAGCACTATTGATTGTGAGCATACTAAGTTCTATATCATGCATATTGTGGGCAAAATGACGTATAGAAATGTTTTGTAATAATTTCATGTAACAACTTACAGTTTTACTATGTTTTGTTATTTGAAATCTTTTGTTAACTCCAATAATATATATAAGTGATTTGATTTAATGAGATAGTTTATGATATAATATTTTATGCGTGTATGCCAAATTGTTTGAACATAATTTTAACTACCAATTATGTACATTGGAATATTTGTATATTGAATATTTTTATCGAGTTTCATAAGGCTTTCATAAAATGTTTTGTGTTAAAGTTTTATATTATTGTTATATAAATAAATTGAATGTTTTGTCATTTTCGTGCCAAATATTACACCAATATCATGAATTTTAAATGAATTTCAAACACATTTGATAAATAAGTTTAAGTTTTAGTTGTGGCACATCATACTCTAATCCAATCATCGGATTGAGCAAGGTGTGTTACAATATGTTTAGTTGATTCTCAGACTAAATCAAGCTCAAAATTGAGTCTAGAGGTACATGCCAAAGTTGAGTCGGGATTTAGATGCTGATTATAAATCCTCCTATTTTATAGTTAAAATATGTCAAGAGAATCAAGAAACAAAGTTGATCCGAACCTACATAGTAGTGGTCACTTTGTTTAGAATATAAATAGAGTTGAATTTGTAGCACCTAGTATAGATTCAGCTGGTGCTCAACAACCTAGGATTGACAAAGGTGATAACGAGGGTTAAGGCGATTCAAACATACTTCGTGCTATAGATGATGCTCTTAAGAGAGTTGCGGGAGCTACTATTGCAGTAGTACCTATGCCTATGGTTCAAAGGGATCCGATAAAAGAGTTGTAGAGGTATGGTGCTACTAAATTCGATGGAGTTAAAGGGGTTGATCCATCAACGGCCTAGATGTGGCTAGAATTAACAACACAAATACTTCAACAGCTAGAGTGTAATTCCCGTAAGAGTGTTACTTGTGTTGTTTCGGTGTTAAAAGGTGAAGCTTATACTTGGTGACAAACTGTTAAGCGTCACATTCCTGCTGGTCCTATCGATTGGGAATTCTTCCAGCTAGAGTTCTAGAAATAGGTGTCGGGGAACTATACTTGGAAGACTAAAAACAAGAATTCCTTCTGTTGAAACAGGGAGAGCTATCTTTGGTAGATTACGAGAAAGAATATTTGAGACTTAGAAAATATGCTTTAGAGCTTATATCAATTGAAGAGGCAAGTTGTAAATGCTTTCTGAGTGGGTTGCGTGATGAACTCAGAACATAGTTGGAGGCATTGATGATAAAGGAATTTACTAATTTTTCTAAGTGAGAAAAGATGGTTGAACATTCTATGGGATTGGATAAGAAATCTAAACCACCTTATGTTATGGGAAAACGATTCAGAACCCCTAGTTTGCATTCAATGACTAAACGAACTAGAGAATATCGTGAGCTTTGGAGAGCGCCTGCAAGATGGGCTACATCAAACAGAGTACAAGATCGTCAACCGGTAGTTTCAGTTGGTAGTGTAAAAGGCTTGACTAGAGCTCTCGAGGTGCCAAGTTGTGAAGAAAATTGGGGAAATGGTGGAAATTATCAAATGCTTGTGTTCGATGCGGATCATTGGAGCACTTCGGTCATAAGTTTCTGATAGATGAAAATATTGCACTTGATGTTACTTAGAGATCTACACCTTCAGTTAGGAGTCATGGTATCAATCGTGTTGGTTTAGTATCCAAATGTGGTGCACGAAAGGGAAAAGAATCTATGGTACAATAATCAATGGCTAGAGCTCCGGCGTGAGCTTATGTGGTTCGAACTCGAGAGGAAGGTGATGCTACTGATGTTGTATCAGGTATAATTCTACTATTCTCTACACCTGTTTATGCTTTGATAGACCCCAGTTCCTCTTATTTGTATATTAATGTTGATCTAGTTAAATCTGGGAGTCTGAAACCTAAAATGTCGAATTAGCCATGTTTGTATCGAGTCCTTTGGGTCAAATGGTGTTAGTTGATCAAGTGTGTAGATTTGTTTATTATGCCTTTCAATGATTTTGGTTTGATCTTGGGTATGGATTGGCTAACTGAACATGGAGTGATTATGGATTGCCATCAGAAAATTTTTTCTGTTCAGGGTTGGAGTGGTGAGATTATAGAAGTTAATGGTGTCAAAATAAGTGGTTCAACTAGGATCATTTCATTTGTTCGAGCTAATAAAATTTTAAATCAAGGTTGCGAAGCTTTTCTAACTTATGTCATTACTTCAAAAATTGTCGATAACCAATTGAGCAAGATTCAAATTGTGTGGGAATTTTTAGATGTGTTTCCCGAGAAATTGTTGGGATTCCCCCCAGATTGGATGTGGAATTTGAAATCGAAGTGTTTCCTGGCACAACACCAGTATCAATTACCCCTAATCATATAGCCCTGATAGAGTTAAAGGAATTGATAGTTCAGTTGTAAAATTTACTTGACCGCGACTTTATATGCCCTAGTATATCGTCATGGGGAGCTCTAGTTTTGTTTGTCAAAAAGAAAGTTGGCTTAATGTGACTTTGTAGAGACTATCGAAAATTTAATAAGCTGATGATTAAGAATCAGTATTCCCTAACTCATATTGATGATTTATTCGACCAGTTGCAAAGAGCTTCAGTGTTTTCTAAGATTGATTTGAGATTGGGTTACTATCATTTAAAACTAAAAGACAGTAACATACTGAAAACGATGTTTCATACGCATTATGGCCACTACGAATTTTTAGTAAGGCTTGATAACTGCTAAAAGTAACATGTTTTAATCTCGTTCTTAATGCGCTTTTGGGTGATTACCTGATGTTAATTGTGAATTTTATTGTCCTAATTCTTAATTTAGAATCTTCTACGATTCTGAATTTCATTATTCTAGTGAATTCATCCAAATTCAGGTCAGTTTAAGTTATATCCCTCCCTTATGATATTTTGCTTATTTTGTTTATATATGTTTGTACATTGAGGGCAATGTACATCTTAAGTGTGGGGAGGATGTTTATATGTTTATACGATAAAGCCTCTGAATTATTGTTTGTGTTTAATTAATTCTTTCAAACCTATTATTAACGTTAATTTTGTTTAATATGGAGTTTTTAGTGATTCTCGTTTGCAATAATTTGTGTATTTTTATGCATTGTGTGATTTATACTTTAAGACATGGAACGATGGAAATGTGCAAGTGTACACAATTGTATCAAGTAATAAAGTGACAAGTAAATGTCGATTTATCGTACCCACAAGGATGAAATATTTATGAAATGAAACTTTAAACAATTTGGTGAAGGAAAAATATGTTGATTTGAAGAACTAGTTTAAAACTAAAATTAACTAAGTAATTAAATTAAGAAAAATAAAAAGTACAAATATTCCAATGCACGATTTCTAAAAGATGAGTTTTAATCAATATGACATAAATGTGTTAGATCAATTTTATTCTTTAACTTAGAATAATTAAAGTCGTGTTCATGTTGTTACGAATAATTTCATGGCAACTCGGTAAATTACTAAGTAATGCACATACTTATCTATTAAAACCCATTAATCTATTGAGCGTATTTCTATGTCAATGCAAACAATTAATCAAATTTTAATAAGCAAGTATAAGATTAATCGAGGTAACAATATATCGCTATATTGAAACAATTTAACCATAATAATCTTACAAGTTATGCAAGGCTAATATCTTTGTTTAATATCATTGCTAATTTAACCTTCAACTACCTTAGAAGATTAAACATGCATCAATTAAATATTGTGTCAATTAATTACCATTTCAATCCAGTTAATAATTAATTCAATTGCTACCTTACAATTAAAATGTAAGTATAACGTAGGAATGATTTTATTTAATTGAACAATCTACAAAGACCTAATAACAACAGAAACACATCCTTAATAATCTTAGTGGACAGAATGTAATTAATCTAACACAAAAGGAAATTAAGTCATTTTAATTAATTGAAGAACAACAACACAAATTTTCATGTTCATGATCAAAACAAAACTTAAAACAAAGTTAAGAGAATGGAACTAGAAGAACAAATCTCAGTGGTTTTCTGAAGCCAGACTAATGCAATCTCTTTTCTTTGCTCATTCTGATGATCCAAGGCCTTCAGGAACACTCGATTGTTGCTACTCCAAGAGACATACAAGCTCTTTTTGAAGAGGGGAATTCAACAAGGGAAGCAAGGAATTTAAAGGCAACAAAGGAAAGTGAAAAAAAGAAAGTGAGTAAGAGAGAGTTGTGTGAAATGAGGGATAAGAAATGAGGGAGTAAAGGGGGTTTTTATAGGTGGAGTTGGCTGCTAAAAATAGAAAAGAAGTACCAGCCACTCCCTCTTCCCTTGGCCAGCCATGCATGGTAAGAGGGATGGTTTGACTTGAATTTGTTATTTTTAGTCACAGGCTAAAAATAGCAAGCTTGAAAAGAGGATGAGTTTGAATGGAATTAAAGGAAAGTTCAAGGGATGATTTTCAATTATAAAATTAGCTAAAATAAAGCTAATTGACTCAGCTATATGGGACGGTTTGGGTTGCCACATTCTTGATGGATCAGTCCTCTTCACTCAAAACAATTAGACCCATTTTTCTACATCAAGCTTATAATTAATTTTGAACCCAATTTATGTTGGATCAAAATTAATTATAAAATGTGTTCAATAATTATTTTTGGACCATCCATGGCTGGAAAAATAATCAGCCATACTCTTGGTTCTCTTGATACACAATTTGCCTCAACGATTCAAGCTTCTCGAGGTGACTGTCGAGCCGATTTTCACAATTTGTGCAAAATGTTAAAAATACATCAAATTTGTGTAAATTTATTATAAAAATAATTAAAATTAAAAATTTCCATAATTTTAGTGCAATTTAATTGTTTTAAAATTAAAATAAAAATTTTGACAAAAATTACTACAAAACTGCATGAATTATAGCTAAACATGGGCTGAAAAAATCTATATATTTTTGTGTTTCTAAGACACGAGAGAGTAAAGCATGATAAGTTATTTTTAAAGATAAATATTTTAGCTTGTCTCCTAAATTGAAAAATTATCTTGAAATTTTAAATTTGCAAGTTTGACATCAAAACCATAATATTTTGTGAGCTTTTGAGCCTATAGAGCATATATTTTATTTCGTGCTCATTTTATTTTTGGTTGTGTGTATGTAAACTTGATTTATTATTCTAGAACTTGTTTCGGTTATACATGTCGAGACCAAATCATTGATTTGATATACTGAGATGATAGAGATACTTAAGATTTAACCCAGTTAACATTTAAACAACTTACCTATTGAATTAACCCCTAGTAAACCCCATTGATCCTAACACATTTTTTTCTAACTCATTTATGTTAACCCATAACTCATATCTATGTTGTAAAATTATCCTTTTTATTGACTCCCTTTTTGTCAAGATTTGATTTTGGTTAGTTGCCTGACTAGGTTTCATCATTTGTATTGCTACATTTCTTGTCCTAAAAAAAATTATTAATGAAAAAAATTGATTGATTGAGCTTGAATCGTGAATTTCATATTTTGTATAAAAGCTCACATTCATTCTTTATTTCTTGTTGATGTAAATTCTTTTAATTCAGCATCTGATTTTTTTCTAGTTTGGTAACTTATCAACTCGACTCTCGATTGCAAAAAACTTTTTTAACATTTTCCATACCCTTAACCTAAGCCTCATTACAACCTTGTAAAGATCTCTTGATTGGTGTGCCATCTCATTTATATAGTTATGATTATTTGAGTTCCAAGCAAGTTTATAGTAATAATATTTCTTGTTCGTCTATTGAGTGCATATTACTTAAACCTTGAACAATTTGAGTGCTTGAGCAATCCTGGCCTTAACTTTTGGAATCAAAAGTGCTGAATTTTTTAGTTTTCAACCTCATATCTAAAATGAATATTTTAACTTTTTATCGTGATTTTTTATAGTAATACTAAAACTTACAATTACACACCACATTTTATCACAATATTTTTTTTCCAACCAAGATTTTGAAAAGTATGTTTTAAAATCACAACAATAATGTCAAACTAACCCGAAAATATCCACAATTTAGATGATTCTCACAATTTAAGTCTTATCAGAATTTCTCACATGTGGATGATTCCCAGTTTTACAAATTTCTCTGTCTCTATTTTGATCCCTTAAAGATATCCTTATATCATGAGTAGCTCGAATGGCAATCCAAAATGTTTCAAAATTTATATTTTAATACAAATTAAAGCACAAATCACGAATAACCTTTGTTTATATTCGATCATATATAAGTTGGATAACTAACCTAATCCTTAGATTTTATTGTATGTGTTGATTCTAGTTTGATATTTAAAGACAGAATTGAGTTGTGCTAGAAGTAGTGGTAAGAGTAGTTTTGACTGTTTTAGGCATTAGTAATGAAAACGACAGAAAAATAAAGAACATAAAGGATGGTTACGTAGTTCGATTTCCCTGAATCTGCGGGACCTTTCCTAAAAAGAATATCCACTATCCTAGCACATTGTAAAACAAGTATTTCCAAGCTCTAATAGTTACCATGTTAGACTTCTCACTTTTGTACCTAAGTGTTGGAAAAACGAGTGGATAACTCAATGAAAAATAAGTATAGGGAAAAACCAGAGTTTGAAATTTTTTTTCCAAAAACAAGAACTTGGTTGTGATATTTAAAGTAATAAACACTTAATCAAAATTGTATCGTTTCAATTCATCTAGGATGAAAGCTTCAACCGAGTAGTCTTCTACGCTATCCTCAAGCTCACATCTGCCAAGTGTGCACTCGCTCCGAAATAGAAATTTTTCACAAAATTACCAGTGGGGTAATTTCGTAATTTCTCAAAACTTTTTGAGCCAAGTTGTAAACAAGAAAAATATTTCTAGAATTTTCTGAAATTATTTCTTCAGAGAATTTTCTCTCTACAACTTTCTCTTAAATTCAAGTGTGTCAAAACTAATGACTCATATTTATCAATCCACACAATTCCAATGAGAGGATACCATTAATTCTTTAAATCAGCTATAAATTCCATTGTTGCTAGTGAAACCATGTCATACACAAGTCATGTACCTAACATAGTAGCTATGGGCTCGATCATCTTTAGAGCATAAGCTTTCTCTTATATCAAAGAACATGGTTACATACGTATGGTCAGTGACTAACTTAGAATTTAAGTAAATCACACCATGAACATCACAAGTGAATTAATTCACAAACGAAATCAAAATTAATTCATGTTGGGTCTAGTCTAATGTATCATTCTTTCAATGAGTACATCTAGATCTCTACCCGTGGAGTCAACTACTCCGGTAGCCAAGACTAGCCATCTCCCTAATTGGAATTGTAGAAGACATAATAATCCTTCTAAGTATTTAAATCAAACTCTCACTTTGATTCTTTTACAGGATTACAAACTTGTTTAGATTATCTACTAAAGTAAGTTGTCTTTCTTGCAATGAAAATGTTCTTACAGTGCCACTTATCATCAGTTTGAACATAGACAAATCAATGAGCTAATATTTGTTTGTCACAATTTTTCTATGTATGCAAAACATGAAAGACGAAAACATAAAAGATATAACAATGAAAAGTGAAATTAACTTTATTTATTCATCGTTCAAATACATAGAAAATAATTACATGTTTACTACAATATAGACACATTTCCCAATAATAAGATCTAAACATCTCCACCCTAAGTTTCCATCTTGAAAACTTAGAACTCTAACCAAGCCACACACTTGATTATTTCAAATAATGTACACACAAAAACATCCCTCACTGAACAAATTAAAGTGTTCTCTTTCAGTACAAAACCTATACAAGTCCTCACAATATAAAAGTGAATATGAGACTTGCTAACATACTAAATATGTTACAATCAATTACCCCTCCAAATAAGCAAGATAAAATACACAAATAATATCTTCTAAACAAGATAAGATAAGGCTTGGATCAATTAGATATATTTCCTTCTATGGATGATTCAATCCGATCCAAGAGTTAAGGGAACTAACCTTGTTTGATTCTTTTAATAGTACAAGGATTAAATTAATTCATTTGATAATAGAAAGACTAATTTAACTATAATATTTTTGTGCCCCATTATTTCACTTTTTATAGATAAAATGTCCAAAATTACTTGATAAAAATATAAGTGTGTCCCTTTCTAAATCCTATTATCTTCATTTCGTGTATACACCTACTCCAAACTTGTTCAAGAAATTTGATTACATTATTACGTTTTCACTTAAATATATATTTATTCTTTTAACTTGACACTTTTCTCAAGTTAATACTTACAATTTTTTAAGTTAACACTTGAATTTTAATTCCTTCAACTAAACTGACATTTTTTTTGCAATGTCGTTAATGACAAGACACATGATGTTATTATATTGTGACAAATGATAGTAATGACATCATAATGACATAATAGTTTTATATTTTTAAAATATTTTAAAATCTAAAATTGTTGTAAATACATTAAATGGGTGTCTATAACCCCTTTAAACATATTAAAGTAATGAGATAAAAATTTTACTTCATTTATAATCGGAAATGATTAAATGGAGTAATTAAGAAAACTTAATTCACATTTATTGATTGAATGTAATACATTTATTACTTGAATGTAAAGGAGCTTATAAATAGTACCTTGTAAGTGAAAATTAAACAATGAAAATTTTCCTGTATTTTCATCCACTTTTTACTTATTATTATTGTTTTATTAATTTTTCTATAACACGTTATCAGCACGAGCTTCTACGAGTTCATAGTGAAGTTCACGTCATTTGGACTTTATATAATTTGCCCGTATAACTCCCGTTAAACTATATACAGTATACGTATTCTCATAATTATTTTATTTTATTTTCTAGATGAAATATTTGCTTTGGCAAATATTTGCACATTATTTTATAACTCAAATCTAATAATGATAATTATATATACATGTTTTTTTATTAAAAGAAATTTCAATTAATGTAATTTGTGTTAAGTTATTATTATGATTATTCCTCTTTATGCCAATATTTGACATACATATTATTATTTAGCAAATTTGGTATATATGATTGAATTATTTGCAATTGAGAATGCTTATTATTTTACTAATATTTTTTATTTTTGATTCAAGTGATTATAATGTCAAATCTTGCCAAACTTGAATTTGTGGACTTAGACATCTCAGGGAAGAATTATTTTTCATGGGTCTCAACTAAAATTATGTGGAGAAAACATAACTGATGAGGACTTGTTAGAGAAAACATTTTCAACCTTTCATGCTACTAATATTCTCCTGCAACAGCAATACCGTGAAAAAGGTTTTAAAAGGTATTCTGAATTGATTTCATGCCTTTTGGTGGCTAAACAAACTAATGAGCTATTGATGAAAAATCATGGAATTCATCCCACTAGCTCTGCACCATTCCCAGAAGTGAATGTAGCAGTACAAATTAATTATGAAAATAGAAAATATAGAGGTTGCGGCTGTGGTTGTGGACGTAGTGGGGGACGTGGTTGAGGACGTACTAGTAATCGTTATCACAGTGGTCATAACAATGATACTTATAACCACCAGAAAAAGAATAACAATGAAAGATAATAAAGAAGTGATCAAAATAATCCTTCAAAGATTGTTGAGAATGTATGCTACCGATATGGTATGAAGGGGCATTGGTCACATACCTATTGTACATCTAAGCATTTAGTGAAACTTTATCAAGCATCCGTTAAAAAGAAGGGAAAACATATGGAGACAAATTTTATATCCCAAAATGATGAAATGGAGGCAAAAGATGAAGATATTCACTATAATACTAAAACTGACCATGCCTACGAGGGTGATAAATTTAATGTCCTTAATAATATAACTCACCTAGATGTGACAGATTTCTTTGAGAATCATTAGAAAAATTGATGTTATTTTGACATTTTTATGTTGTTTTAAGTATGCTTTATTTTCTTGCATAAAGAATAATTTATATATTTAATAAATATTTGTAATATTTCTCATATTATATTTTGTTTGTTTTTATGAAGAATATGAATATTCAACAAAATTACGATGGACCCAAAATCAATGGAGACATGTCTCTTGCAGATAGTGCTACAGACATACGATACTCAAATATAAAAAATATTTTTCTCATTTGACAATGTGTAATGCCCATGTTAATACAATATCGAGTTGTTCAAAACTTATTGAAGGCTTTGGAAGAGCTATTATACTATTACCTAAAGGTACAAAATTTGTCATTGATTATGCTTTATATTCCACTAAGTCTCAAAGAAATTTATTGAGTTTTAAATATATCCATCTTAATGGATATCATATTGAGACTATGAATTAGAAAAATATTGAACATTTATATATTACAAATGTTGAATGTGGAAAGAAATATATTTTGAAAAGGCTACCTGCTTTTTCATCAGGTTTATATTATACACATATTAGTGCAATTGAGTCACATGTTACTACAAACCAAAAGTTTATAGAACCACATACTTTTACTATTTGGCATGACTGATTAGGCCATCCTAGATCTATTATGATGCGAAAAATCATCGAGAATTTAATTGGACACCCATTAAAGAATCAAAAGATTCTTGAATTCAAGGAATTATCTTTTGTTGTTTGTTCTCAAGGAAAATTAATTATTAGATCATCACCAGCTAAAGTTGGGATTGAATCTCTTGCATTTTTGGAACGTATTCAAGGTGATATATGTGGGCCCATTCATCCACCATGTGGACCATTTAGATATTTTATGGTATAATAGATGAATTTAGTAGGTGGTCACATGTGTGTTTATTATTGACTCGCAACCTGGCATTTGCGAGACTACTTGCTCAAATAATTCTATTAAGAGCACAATTTTTGAATTATGCAATAAAAACTATTCATCTTGATAATGCTGGTGAGTTTACATCCTAAGCTTTTAATGATTATTGTATGTCAATTGGGATAAAAGTTGAACATCATGTAGCTCATGTTCACACACAAAACGGTTTAGCTGACTCGTTTATCAAACACCTCCAACCAATAGCTCGGCCATTGCTTATGAGAACAAAACTCTCTGTTATAGCTTGGGGATATGTTATTTTGTATGCAGCAGACCTTGTGCGCTTAAGGCCAACAAGTTATAATAAGTACTCATCATTACAATTGGCTTTTGGTCAAGAGCCAAATATTTCCCATCTTAGAATATTTGGATGTGCAGTATAGTTCTAATTGCTCCACCACAACGCATAAAAATGGGTCCTCAAAGGAGGTTAGCAATATATGTTGGTTATGAATCTCCTTCTATAATTAAATATGTTGAACCATTAACTAGAGATTTATTTACTGCACAATTTATTGATTGTCATTTTGATGAAGCAATATTTCCAACATTAGGGGGAGAGAAAATACAAGTGGTAAAAGAAATTACATGGAATGGAACATCATTATCTCAATTAGACCCTCGCACAAGTCAATGTGAACAAGAAGTTCAAAGGATCATACATTTGCAAAATATCGTCAATCAACTGCCAGTTTCATTTACTGATCTAAAGAGAATTACAAGATCTTACATATCAGGTGAAAATGCTCTAATACAATTGATATCCCAGTAGGGAAAATTGTTAGTGGAAAAGAAAGTAATCCACGCCTGAAGCCTGGAAGGCCAATCAGTTCCAAAGATAAAAATCCTTGTAAAAGGAAAGGAGTAATTATTCAATACGGTTTAGGTACTTGAAAATGGTGATAACGAAGAGATCTCAATAAGTTATGTTACTTCAGGAAAAAGATGGAACCAAAAGTATAATTGTCAACAATATTTTTTCTTATAATGTTGTTATTGAAATAGAAAAAAATGAGGATCCTGAGCCAAAATCTATTGAGGAATGTAGAAATAGAAAAGATTGGCCAAAATGGAAAGACGCAATTCAAGCAGAATTAAATTCACTTTCTAAACGTGAGGTTTTTGGACCTATAGTCCAAACACCTAAATATGTAAAGCCGGTAGGATATAAATGGATATTTGTGCGAAAACGAAATGAGAAAAATGAATTCGTAACATATAAAGCACGACTTGTAGCACAAAGATTTTCGCAAAGAGGCAATATTGATTATGAATAAACATATTCTCCTGTGGTGGATGCAATCACGTTTAGATACCTTATTACTCTGGTAGTACGTGAAAAACTTGACATGCGTCTATTAGATGTTGTTACAGTCTATTTGTATGGTACACTTGATAGTGAAATTTATATGAAAATCCCAGAAGGATTTAAAATCCGTGAAGGATATAGAGTTTCCTGGGAAAACTACTTAATCATTTTAAAGAAAAGTTTATATGGATTAAAAAAATCTGGACGTATGTGGTACAATCGTCTTAGTGAATATTTGTTAAAAGAAGGTTATTGATAAGCTATAAAAGTAATATATTTTAATCTCATTATTAATGCGTTTTTGGATGATTAATTATAAAAAATAGCGAATTTGATGCTCCTAATTCTTTAAATTCATGTTTTTATAATTAGGAGAGCATTTGGGAGTGAAAGGAGCAAACAACGAGCCAAAATTGGACAAATAAAGTTGTTTTTAAGATCTACATGTCCTAGGCATCTCCACACGGGCTGGCCACACACCCATGTGCAAGCTCATGTCGATTTCGCACATTGCTTTCCAAATACGCAGAAAAACTCAATTTTTAGGCTTTCTGAGCATTCTAAAGTCTATAAAAACCAATTAGAAGAAGACCTAATGGGGCAATCAGAGAAGATCGAAGAAAACATTCAAAGAACGCCATCGGAATCAACTCAGAAGCGAATCTCCCTCAAGATCGAAGGTCTCCATTTAATTTCTTTCTAAGTTTTATTGAGTTTCTTTATGTCTTGTGGTTATCCTAACTTTGAGATGTTTGCATTCAGGATTTTGAATTAAATTCCCTAGATACCTAGGGAAGATGAAACATATGACGAATCTTATTATTTGATTTTTGATTTACATGATAAATACTTGATTCTTGTTCTCAATTATGTATGCTTATTTATTGTTTTAATATTTCCGAAATATTAATTCATGTTTAATGTGCTTATTACTAGTACTTTTAGTCCTCATGGATACGATATTCCCTATTCACCATAGCTATACTATTATTCGATAGGTGTTCTTGCCTTTGTCGTATTTATAGTTAGTTTAGTGACCATCAAGTTTTTTACGCCGTTGTCGGGGACTAAAATATTAGGAACACTTGATTTTTATTAATTTAACCATTTATTTTTATTGGATTTTATTTTTTAGTTTAATTTTTACATTCTAATTTTTTTTCTTCTATTTGCTTCTGGAAGGTTCCTTTAGTTTATGACTACGAGAAACCTGTCGGGACCATTATTATTTGATAGTGAAATTGAAAGTACAGCTCGCAGAAACCATTGAAAAGCAAGGCAAAGTCGACAGATTATAGTAGATGAATAAGACATTATTATTACTGAGGAGATGGGTGATAACTAGAATAATTAGCTACCTCCTGCAGTTGTTGAAAATCCTGCAAATCCAAATTATGTTCCTCGTACTATGTATGATTATGCCAAGCCCACTCTAACTAGGGCTGAATCGAGTATTGTGAGACCTACTATTGCTGCGAATAATTTTGAACTGAAGCCAAACACTATTCAGATGATTCAATAGTTTGTTCAGTTCAATGGCTTGCAAGACGAAGATCCAAATACTCATTTGGCTAATTTTTTGGAAGTCTATGATACTTTCAAGATAAATGGTGTTTTTATGATGCCATTCATCTATACTTTCAAGATAAACAGTGGTTGAATTCCTACTGAAGTACTTCCCACTGGCTAAGGCAGCCAAGTTGAGGAATGATATCTCTTCCTTCGTTCAAATCGACTTAGAGACCTTATATGATGCATGAGAGAGATACAAGGATTTATTGAGAAGGTGCCCTCACCATGGGTTACCTCTATGGGTACAGGTTTAAGCCTTCTACAACGGTTTGAATCATTTAACTAAGCAGTTGATCGATGCAGCAGTCGGTGGAACTCTGAACAATAAAACACCCGAAGCAACTTATGAGTTTATAGAGGAGATGACACTGACTAATTATTAGTGGCAAGTCATGAGGATGAAGCTGATGAAAGTAGCCAGTGTTTTCAATTTAAATACAATCACCATATTATCAAATCAAGTAGAACAATTAAATAAGAAAATTGATGGTTTATATGTTTCTACGCAGGTACATCCGGTGATGCAATGCGATACGAATAGAGGAGGAAAGAACAAATCAATTATATGGGTAATAATTCTAGTCCTCAAAATAACCCTTATAGTAATACCTATAATGCAGGTTGGAGGAACCACCCTAATTTCTCTTCGGGTGGTCAAGGAAATCAAAAAGCACAACCTCCTCCAAGCTTCCAACAACAACCTTACCAGTAAGAGAAGAGCTGAACCTTAAGGAGATGTTGAAGAAGATTATCTCAGTGTCAGAAACCCGCTTTCAAAACACTGAAGCAGTACTTAAAAATCCACAAGCATAGATTCTAGGGCTCGAGAACCAAATCGGCCAACTTGCTAAGTTAATCTCAGAACAACCATAAGGTAGTTTGCTTAGCAATACCGAAACTAACCTAATGGAGCAACTTCATGCAATTACTGTTTGAGATGAAGAATGGTTAGTTGAACCAGAATCAGAACTGAGGCAAGAAAGTGTGGTAAGTAACGGTAAGGTTGAGGTAAGCCAGAATGAGCAAAAGCTAGTTACTGTACAATATAAACATCGAGTGTCATATCCTAACGCGACGAAGAGAGACCACACGAACGAACAATTTGGTAAATTTCTTAAACTTCTGAAAAAATTACATATTAATTTACCGTTTGTTGAAGCTCTTTCGCAGATGCCCAATTCCGTTAAATTTTTAAATGAGCTTTTGGCGAACAAAAGGAAGTTAGATGATTCGTCGACTGTGGAGCTAAATGTAGTTTTCTCGGCCATATTGCAAAATAAAATACCCAACAAATTGAAAGATCTAGGGAGTTTTACTATTCCTTGTTTAATTGGTAGTTTGAATATTAATAATGCTTTGGTTGATTTAGGGGCTAGTATTAATGTCATGCCATATAAAATGTTTTAGCAATTAGGTCTTAAGAAACCCAAACAAACTAGGATGAGTATTCAATTAGCAGATAGAACCATTAGATTTCCTACGGGTATTATTGAAAATGTTATTATAAAAATTGATAAATTCATATTCCAAGTTGATTTTGTTGTTCTAGACATGGATGAGGATAGTGACATACCTTTGATTCTAGGTCGGCCCTTTTTAGCAACTGCTGGAACTATAATTGATGTTGGTATAGGTGAATTAGTACTTCGTGTAGGCGACAAAACGATTACTCTCTAAGCTCGTGATTCGGTTAAGATATCTAGTGATCGAGATGATTTTACAAGTTCTGTTAATATGAGTAACCATGTGGTTCAACCTTCTTTGCAGGAAACCTCTCGAAAAAATGCAATGGAGCCATGTTCTAGTCAATACGATAGAAACAAAATTATTTACAATGAACAAATGTTGCAAGTCGATGAACTAGATAAATAGCGAACACATGTTAAAGAGAAACTGAAAAAGCATGATGAAGAGTTAAGGAGACACCATGATAAGCATGTGGATGGAATGAACCAATCTAAGGTAGGGACAAGGTACTGCTAGATGAAACAGATCCTCAAATTTCCACTTCTGAGATTGATACAAACAGATCAAACCCTTTTACGGTACTAACGTCTTCCCATATGGTATAGTCAAAGTAACTCATTCTGAATCTGACAGATTTAAGGTGAATAGTACTTGACTTAAACCTTATTTTAATAATAGAATTGATAGCGAAAGAGAGGAGCTCTGGCTTCAGGAACCACCGTAATCGTGCGAATACGAGGTAAGTCGAGCTTAGACTTTAAATAAGCGCTTCTCGGGAGGCAACCCGAGTGTTAACACTACTACTTCTCTTAATTTTATTTCATGTTATTTTTTTAAAACTAATCAAATTTTAAAAATAAAAAAAATGTGTTTTTTGACCTAGATGGCCTGGACACACGGGCGTGTTTTAGGCCATGTGCACTATAAGGGGTTCAACAGAGAGTTACACAGCCTGGAGACATGGTCATGTTACCCACATGGCCTGGACACACGGGCGTGTCCTTGGCCGTGTGGATCTTGAGACAATTTTTCAAAAAAATTGACAATTACATGGCCTGAAATAGTCCACACAACCTGGACACACAGGCGTATCTGTAATGGCCCAAATTTAAGGTTATCGGAACAGTGGTTTCAGGACCACAAATCCGATGAGGAAAATTTTATTTTTATTATATTTCTCTGGCCTACAATTTCACAGACAGATTTCGTGAAAATTTCGTTCAAAAATTTTGACGTTTGGGCACTCAATTGAGTCAAAAAGACTAAATTGTAAAAAGTGCAAAAGTTGAGTTCTATATGTTAGAGGTGCCCAATTGTTATGAAATTTTAGATTGGAGGTCTTTATATGGTAATTAGACCATTGGTTAAGTTGGTGGATAAAAATGGACATGGTTAGGCATGTTTCCAAAGTTTTTCATTAAGGGCATTTTAGTCATTTAGTTATTAAAATGAATTAAAAACAAAATTAAAAGCCAATTTTTGATCATCTTCTTCATTAGGCCGAATTTAGTAAGGGGAGAAGCCATAGATAGGGTTTTCAAGCTTCCAAGCTCCATAGTAAGTGATCCCAAGCCCCGTTTTTAATGCTCTTTACGTTTTTGAGATCCCGGTAGCTTAATTTTGCTTATTATAGCAATAATTTAACCTAGGGTTTATATTTGGAAAAATACCCATAGGTGAAAAGTGTTTATTTTGATGTTTTATGATATAATATGAAGCTAGAAATTATGTTAAACAACTTTTCCTAGCCGATTTTAAGCGAAAACGAGTAAGTTGACATAATCGGTAAAAATACCTAATGTACATAAGTGTTAGAGTGAGAATTTGATGTTGTCATAGAAGAGAAAAATGTTCAGTATGTTATATAACATAAGAATATGAGATGAAGTTTAATTTCTGAACTTTGGGGCAAAAACGTAATTATGTAAAAGTTTAGGGGCAAAATCGTAATTTTGCCAAAATTAGAGTAGAGGGCTATTTTGATAAATGTGAGTATTAAATGAGTTAAATTTGTCATTTTAGATCAAGAAGAATGAAACTCGAGGTTAGACAAAGAAAGAATAAAGTTGAAGGCTAAGTTGGTGAATTTGGCTATATTTTGTACCGAGGTAAGTTTACGGTAAATAAATAAAATATTTCAATAATTATTATTAATATTGTTATTTTCCAACAATTATGCATTTATTTTATGAATTTATTTAATGTTGACTCAAGTATGAGATGACAGAGAATCGGTGTTAAAAAGCCCCGATGAAACATGAGGAATGTATCGGATACAAATGTCATGACATTTGGGTAAAGAGGTCTCATGTAAGACCATGTCTGGGACATGGCATTGGCACCGAGATGAGAGGTCCCATGTAAGACCATGTCTGGGGCATGGCGTTGGCAGCGAGATGAGAGGTCCCCCGTAAGACCATGTCTGGGACATGGCATGGGCATCGATATGAGAACATCCCATGTAAGACCATGTCTGGGACATGGCTTTGGCATGTTATTATCAGAAAAGACCCAAGTATCCTTATTATTCCAACGTGGCTCAACGGGCTACTAAACGAATCATGTTAATGAAAGTTCATTTAAAAGCATAAATGGCAAGCTCAGATGAGTTATAAGAGTTAAGAACTTACTATATTATCAATTGATACTCAATGTTTCAGCAAGAGAAGAATAAGTTACGATCATGAGTTAACTAAGTAAACCAGCAAGAGGACGAGAATGAGATTAAATAAATATAAACTAGAGATCTTGACATTTGAGTTTAATTATTTCTGTTAAATGTTGTTATTTATTTGCTAGTAAACTTACTAAGCTTATGCTTACTTCTTTTATTTTTCTTTCTATTATAGTATTGTAAAGCTACTTTCGGGAACCTAAAGACGCCGAAGATCGTCGACACTATCAACGACAACAACTCGGTATTTTATGATGAACCATGTTTGGGTTATGGCATGTATAGGGACTTAATTATTTTGAATGTTTGTATTTATGATTTTTCTAAAGAATGATATGTAAGCATTTTATGATGAATGGTTGTTAAAATGGCTAAGTATGAAGGTGTTTGTTGTTACAAATGTTTAGGTGATAAATCATGCATAGAAATCATGAAAGAGTAAACTTTGCAAAGAAACATATTTTAAGCAGCAGCAGTGATGTGACTTTGAAAAATCACCTAGGATAGTATAAAATGAATTAGAAGGTGAATTATATATATAATTAAATCTTATTGAGTCTACTTTCATAGAAAAATAATGGTGTAGCAAAATTAATTTTATATTTTCAGATATGTGAATTTTAGTGAGACAGGGTCAGAACTGTTTTTGGAGTTCTCTGTTCTGAGTTTCGAAAATCATTCAAAATTTTTAAAAAATGGTTATAAGTTTTAGTTTATATTTCTAGATTATTTATTCAGTCTATTTTCTGTAGAAACAAGTGAGAACACCATATGGAAATCCTACAATGAGAAAGCTTATTTTTAGTGACAAGAGGTCAGGATAGTCGAGTGGTGAAACAGGGGAGACTTTAACTAATAAACTGTACTAATTGGCTGAACCAAAAATTTTGAAAAATTTCTGGTAAGAAGAAATATGAGTCTAGTTTCAGGGGAAATTTACGGATTTAAATTTCTAATTTTTTAGCTCGAGTTATAACTAAATTAGTAACTGCTGCGCAGGTGGACAGCTTTGTTGTAAATAGTGAAATTAATTTCAAAAGTAAAATTTTATGCCCCGAATTTTTAAGTTAAGTAAAGTAATGCCTCGAGATCGACTCCAGAAACGGTCTCGGGTAAGGGGTGTTACAGTATCCTAGGCCGTGTGACACCTAGAGCTGATTTTTTCATTTTAAAATCAAGTCAAACAGTTACACAGGCAAGGAGACACGGCCGACCCACATGGGCGTGGGAGAAGAGAAGGAGATCACACACAGCCGTACAACACGACCGTGTGGCCCAACACGAGCCCTGACACAAATGTGTCCCCCTTTTAACCCCTAAACCCTAATTTTTTTCACTTTAATGTTTCCCAAACTTTCACCCCTTAACCCTAGCTGCCGCCGACCAACCTCCTTCTAACTCCTGCCACCCCCACGCCCTCTTCCTCTTTTGTCCCTTTATTTTCCCTTCTTTGCCCCACACCCTAGCTCCTCTTTTTCCCTTTATTTCTTCTCCATCGTAGCCCCCACAAGCCGTCACCACCGCACAAAACTTCCAGCCACCACACGTCACCATCTACCAACCGCATCTCACCCCGAGCCCTTCTCCCTTTTCTTCCCCATTTCTCCTTCGACATATTTTGCCTCGCAACCACTACGCCCACCGCCTCCACTCTTCCCCTCACCTCATCCAAATACACTCACACCCTTCCCCCCACCTCGTCACCCATGCACACGCACCTCCAACACCCTTCCCTGTCCCGTCGCGCACCTTCGGCCACCGTCCGTCACTCCATCGGTTTCGTCTTTTTACCCTCTTTTACTATTAATATTTATTATTCCATTACTTTATTATTTTTATTTTATTTTCTGATTATTTATTTATTTATTCCTTACTACTATTATTATTTTATGCTTTGTTTTAGTATTATTCTTTTTAATTGTATTTATTATTAATATGGTTATTACTATTATTTTATTTTCTTCTATTATTCTTATTATTATTTTATTTGGCTATAGAGTTATGTGTTGGTGCTTTAGAATTAGTTTGTTCCTTTTATTCTTATTCATTCCCATTATTATTACCCACTTTGACTACTGCTATGGGTTTCTAGTTTTATTGTTTTCCTCTGTTAGGGTTTTATTTATTTATTTATTATTATTATTATTATTATTTTATTCGTATTGTTATTCTTTATATATTCTTGTTGCTTCTTTCAAAGTGTCGATTCAATTTAATTATTTAGTTGGGTGTTCGATTTTGTGACTGTGGCTTTTAGTGTGATTCACCTCTCATTTTGTAATTATTTGAACTACTCCATTATGTCTATTCATGTTTTTGCATTGAATATTGAAATTCATATTTGGTCATTTTATTTTCCTGCAGATTCACTATGACGAACACTCGAAGCAAGTCCACGATCACCGTCCCCGCTTTAGAAAAGCAGTAGACCCCTCGCACGACCTCCTCCTTGAGCGCTTTCGTCGAGGTCCGCCACCCTTATATCCAATTTTTAGCGGGTCCCCAAGAGGATTTATATCAGCTAATTCGATTGCGACCACTCAGCTTAGGCCAATGTATTGATTGGGCCGCTTTGGAGCAGGTCCAATTAGCTGATCATGTGCGCGCCTTTATTGTCACAGCCCTGTGGGACCAGTTCTTCTCTATTATCGAGCCCACATACACGGAGCTGAATTTGGAGTTCTACTCTACATTTACTCTCCAATATGTGATGACAACTCATGATGAGTTGGGCACCATTACCTTCAAACTCGGTGGCCTGGCGCGACATATAAGTGTCCTTAAGTTCAGCGTTGCTTTGGGACTGTACACTAAAGAGTTTATAAGTGCTGAGAACTTTCTATGCCTACACCGGCACATCCACTACTCGCCATCTCTTTGTTGGGTAGATCTTACGGTGAGTACGATACCTTATGATGCGAGTCACTCAAAGGCGACTTCTCTCATCCAGTTTTACGTTATATTCATACCCTTTTATCTCACACATTGACTGGTAGGAGGGAGAGCATCGGAGTCATCAGTACCACCGATGAATACTTTTTATGGAGCATGGCCACATAGCATAATTTTGATCTGGCTTACCTCATTGCTCTCGCTTTCCGTCGTCAAACAGATTGCAACAGAAAGGGCCCTATCTGTTTAGGCCCATATGTGACTCGATTCGCTGGACACTTCGATCTCCTCAACACACCGGAGCAGTCCTCTACTCTTACACTCGCTGGCTAGATGTCCCCACAGGGAATATCAAGCATTACCCATATGAGGATGACCCAAATGTCCCTAGATGTCCTCCGCCTTCAAGTCACCGTCCTACTTCTTCTGCTGCTACATTAGTGGACCTCTCTGAGCGACTCACTCGCTTTGAGTAGCACTACTTTCATAGGTTCAACAGTATTGATGCGACATTGCAGCAAATCTGTCAGCATCTCCATATCTCCTTTTCATCGCCGACAACTCACGACACCGATGTTTCTAATGATGAGGACCATTGAGTTTATTTGTTTTCTTTTTAGTTTTAGTTTTATTTTTATTTTTCTTTTATGTTTATGTTTATTATTATTTTTAGTTCTTTTTATTCTTATTTTCTTAGACTTATTTTTTTTTCTTACCTTTTGAACTATATTTTCATTTTTATGGTTGTTTCTAATCGAGTTAGTAACCTTTCAATCTTCTTCACTATTTGTGTTTATTTTCTTATTAGTTTGCTCGGAATCATGCACTACATTAGATCTACCTACAATTTCGCTTTTCATCATTCAGGCAATTTCATCTAATATTTAGGGCAGTTTCAGTTTTCTTCATCTCTTATGATATTTTGTTTATACTGTAATTATATATGTTTGTACATAGAGGACAATATACATCTTAAGTGTGGGAGGTTATTTATATAATTATTAGAAAATCTCGAATTATGTCTTGTATTCAAGTAATTTCTCATACTTCCATCAAAATAAATTTTGTCGATTTGGAATTTTGTTGATGTGCTTTAGATTAATTTATTAATAATTGTGTATTGGTTGATTTAAACTTGAAGACATGAGAGAATTGAGCATGATAATTTATTTTTCAGAAATTAAAAAATTTTTAGGTTGTTTCCCTAAATTGAAGTATTATCTTGAATTTTGAAATTTGCAAGATTGACATCAAAAACTATGATTTTTTGTGAGATTTTGAACCTTTAGAGCATACATTTTTCTTACTCATTTTATTATTGGTTATGAGTGTGTCAACTTGTTTTGTTATCCTAGAACTTACGTCAATTATACATGTCGATACCACACTTTTTGATTTGATATACTGAGATGATAAAGACACTTAGGTTTTAACCCACTTATCCCATAAAAAGCCTACCTGCATAATTAACCCATAGTGAACCCCATTGAGCCTAACACACTGTTTCTTGATTTACCCATTAATGTTAACCTATAACTCATCTTTTCGTTGAAACTGTTTCCCGTTTTATTGACTCCCTTTTTGTTGAGATTTGATTTGGTTAGTTGTTTATCTATGCTCTTTTGTTGATTTTCTGAATTATTTCTTCTTGTTTTAATCAAAAAAATAAGATCGAAAAAAATATTGATTATTTTTTGGTTCTATGTTGATTGAGCTTGAACAGTTAAATTCATATTTTAAGAAAAAACTCGTTTTTATTCTTGAATAGTCTTGATTGATGTAATTATTTTTAATTCAGCACTTGTTTATTTTTTCTAGTTTCGTAATTTATCAATTAGATCTTGATTATAACCAAATTTTCTGGTCTTTCTCCACACCCTTAACCTAAGCCCCATTACAACCTCTTAAAGACTTTTTGATTTGTGTATCATATCTGTAACATCCTGATTTTGGGCCTAGTCGAAACAGTGGTTTCGGGACCACAAATTCGATGAGAAAAAAAATTATTTTATTATATTTTTATGGTCTACGATTTCACAAAATGATTTTGTGAAAATTTAGTTCGAAAATTTCGACGTTTGGGCACTCAATTTAGTCAAAAGAACCAAATTGTAAAAAGTGCAAAAGTTGAGTTCTACATTTAGAGGTGTCCAATTGTTATGAAATTTTAAATTGGAGGTACTTATATGGTAATTAAACCATTGGTTAAGTTGGTAGACAAAAATGGACATGGTTAGGCATGTTTCCAAATTTTTTCATTAAGGGAATTTTGGTCATTTAGTTATTAAAATGAATTAAAAAAATTAAAAGCCAATTTTTGTCTATCTTCAACCCCATGACCGAATTTAGAGTCCCGGTAACTTGATTTAGCTTATTCTAGCAATAATTTAACCTAGGGTTCATATTTGGAAAAATACCCATAGGTGAAATGTGTTTATTTTGATGTTTTATGGTAGAATATGAAGCTTGAAATTATGTTAAACAAATTTTGCTAAGTGATTTTAAGTGAAAACGAGTAAATTGACATAATCGGCAAAATACCTAATGTTCATAAGTAAGTGTTAGAGTGGGAATTTGATGTTGCCATAGAAGGAAAAAATGTTCAGCATATCATAAGACATAAGAATAAGGGATGAAGTTTAATTTCTGAGCTTTGGGACAAAAGTATAAATATGCAAAAGTTTAGGGGCAAAAATGTAATTTTGTCAAAGTTCGAGTTAAGGACTGTTTTGATGAATGTGAGTATTAAATAAGCTAAATTTCCTATTATAGGTCAAGAAGAACAAAATCCGGAGTTAGACCGGGGAAAGAAAAAGGTTGAGGACTAAAGTGCTAGATTTGATCATATTTTGTACCGAGGTAAGTTTACGGTAAATAAATGCAATATTTCAATAATTATTATTAATGCCTCTATTTTCCAGCAATTATGTATTTATTTCATGAAATTATTTAATATTGACTCAAATATGAGATGACAGAATCAGTGCTAAAAAGTCCCGTTGAAACATTGGGAATGTGTTGGATACAAATGTCATGACATTTGGGTCAAGAGATCCCATGTAAGACCATGTCTTGGACATGGCATTGGCATAATTGAGATTATGAGAGGTCTCGTGTAAGACCATGTCTGGGACATGGCGTTGGCACCGAGATGAGAGGTCCCATGTAAGACCATGTCTGGGACATGGCGTTGGCACCGAGATGAGAGGTCCCCCGTAAGACCATGTCTGGGACATGGCATGGGCACCTATATGAGAACTCCCATGTAATACCATATCTGGGATATGGCATTGGCAGTACAAGAAACATCCCATGTAAGACTATGTTTGGGACATAGCTTTGGCATGTTATATTCAGACAGGAGACCCGAGTATCCTTAGTATTCCAAGTTATTCAACGGGCTAGTAAATAGACAATGTTACATGAAAGTTCAAGTAAAAACCTAATAGACCAGTTCAGGTGAGTTAATAAGATTAAGAGTATCTCAGTTATCAGTTGAGAAAAGAAATTTCAGCAACGAAGGAGTAAGTTAAGCAGGCAAGTAAGTAAACGAGTAAGAGAGTAAGTAAAGATCTTAATGCTTAATGAAAATTTATGAATATAATGTTTTATGATAAATGTTGTTATTTATTTACTTGTAAACTTACTAAGCTTTATGCTTTCTTCTTTTATTTCTTTTTCTTTCATATATTATTATCAAGCATAGTCGGGATCTTGAAGACGTTGGAGAGCGTTCACACTATCAACCACCACAATTCGGTATTTTAAGACGATAAATGTTTTGAGCTATGGCATGTATAGGGACCTGGTCATTCCGATTGTATATTCTTAAGATATGACCAAAAGATGATATGTAAATATTTGATGATGAATAGTTATTAAAATGTCTAAGTATGAAGGTGTTTGTTGTTATAAATGTCTAAGTGATAAATTATGCATAGAACTCATGAAAAAGTAAAAATTGGTAGTGAATCAGTTTTGAGACAGCAGTAGTGATGTGAATTTGAAAAATCACCAAGGATAGTAGAAAATTAATTAGAGGGTGGATAAGATATATAATTAAATCTTGTTGAGTCTATTTTCATAGAAAAATAACGGTGCAGACAAAGAAATTATGTATTCTGAGATATTTGCATTTTAGTTAGACAAGGTCAAAGTGGTTTTCGGAATCCCTGTTCTGACTTTTAAAAATCATTAAAAATTGTAAAAAAAATATTTATGAGTTGTAATTTATATGTCTAGATTCATTATTTAGTTTATTTTCTGTAGAAACAAGTGAGAACATCATATGAAGTACTTACAATTAGATAATTGAATTTTAGTGACGAGAGGTCAGGACAGTCGATTAGTGAAACAGGGGAGAATTTAACTAATAAACTGTACTAATTTACTCAACAAAAAATTCTGAAAAATTTATGGTAAAAATATATATGAGTCTAGTTTCAGAGAAAATTTACAGATCTAAATTTTGAGTTTCATATCTCGAGTTATAATTGATTTAGTGACTACTGCGCAGGTGGACAGTCTTAGTATGAACAGTGAAATAACTTTTAAAAGTAAATTTTTATGCCCCGAACTTTTAAGTTAAGTCAAGTAACACCTCATGCTCGACTCCAGAAACGGTCTCAGGAAAGGGGTGTTACAATATCATTTTATAATGGTGGAGATTTGATTTTCATACAAGCCTATGGTAATGACTTTTCTTGTTTGACTATTGAGTGCTTATTCGTGAACCTTAAACACTTTGAGTGATTTGAGTGAATCTTTAGTGAGGATGTCAATTCTTGTAGATTTTGAATTAAAAGTAACTACTTAAATAAGGGGTGACACCTATGTTTTCATATTTAAAAATCTTAGCTTGGATTGTTTAAGACTTTAGTGCTCTTTTGGTTGAATTGTCAATGCATGATTATTTGTGAATTATTTTGAGACATTATTGATAGGAATTACAAGTTGAGAAATATTAATTTTAATGTGAGTTGAGGATTTTGCTTGAGGATAAGCAAACGCTTAAGTGTGGGAATATTTTGATAAGCTATAAAAGTAATATATTTTAATCCAATTCTTCATGCATTTTTGGGTGATTAATTATAAAAATTAGTAAATTTGATGCTTCTAATCCTTTAAATTCATGTTTCTATACTTAGGAGAGCATTTGCGAGTGAAAGGAGCGAAAAACAAGCCAAAATCAGACAAATATAGCTATTTTCAGGATCCACATGGCCTGGGCATCTCCACACGGGCTGGCCACACGCCCATGTGCCAGCCCATGTCAATTTCGCACCTTGCTTCCCAAGTATGTGAAAAAAAAAACCCAAATTTTAGGCTTTCTGAGAATTCTAAAGTCTATAAATACCAATTAAAAGAAGATCTAATGGGGCAATCAGAGAAGATCGAAGAAAACACTCGAAGAACACCATCGGAATAAACTCGGAAGTGGATCTCCCTCAAGATCGAAGATCTCCATTTAATTTCTTTCAAAGTTTTATTGAGTTTCTCTATGTCATGAGGTTATCCAAACTTTGAGATGTTTCTATTCAGGATTATGAACTAAATTCCCTAGATAACTAAGGAAGATGAAACTATGACGAATCTTATTATTTGATTTCTGATTTATATGATAAATACTTGATTCTTGTTCTCAATTATGTATTCTTATTTCTTTTTTTAATATTTCTGGAATATGAATTCATGTTTAATGTGATTATTTCAGTGGAGCAAAAGTCCCTATTTAAGAGTAGATCTAGCATAATTGAGTGGAGTTGCATGCAATCCTAGAAATAGGATGACATAAATCTACCAAATTAGAGTCAAATCTAATAGGGAAATCCATAGATCGAGTTAATGCGACGATAAGAGTTTTAATTAGAAAGAGATTTCAATTAATCAACCTAGAGTCATTTGTTCTTCCTCTCGAAAGAGATATTAACATAATTTAGAGATTTCTACGGATCAAGACACAAGTGAATAAATCGTTTAATTCAGATTCATAATAATAGGTGAAATATAGGTGGATTCTTTCTTGGGTATTGTCTATCTCATTGGTTATCTTTAATTATTTTCCTATTTCATTCTATGTACCGTTATTAGATAAATTAGTCTAGTAATTTTAGATTAAAACACATCACCCCAGTCTGACAGCTAGATAATAAGAAGACGGTAGTTACTAGTACTTTTAGTCCTCGTGGGTACGATATTCTCTACTCACCATAGCTATACTATTATTCGATAGGTGCGCTTACCTTTGTCGTATTTATAGTTAGTTTAATGGCCATCAGTTATAAAAACGATCCAATCTGCCCCTGTGTTTTTATAAAAAGGTATGGATCAAACTTTGTGATAATTGCTATTTATGTTGATGATCTAAATATTATTGGAACTCCTGAAGAGCTTCAAAATGCAGTGAATTATTTAAAGAAAGAATTTGAGATGAAAGATCTTGGAAAAACAAAGTTTTGTCTTGGCTTGCAAATCGAGCATTTAAAAGATGGAATTTATGTTCATCAATCAACTTATACGAAAAAGATCTTAAAGAAATTTTATATGGATAAAGCACATCCATTGAGTATCCCGATGGTTGTACGATCGTTAAATATGAATAAAGATCAATTTTTTCCTTGCGAGAATGATGAAGAGTTTCTTGGTCCTAAAGTACCATATTTAAGTGACATAGGAGCATTGATGTATCTTGCAAACAACACAAGACCTAATATAGCTTTTGCTGTAAACTTTTTAGCAAGATTTGGTTCTTCTCCAACACGTAGACATTGGAATGAAATTAAACATGTATTTAGATATCTCAGAGGGACCATTGATATGGGGTTATTTTATTCAAGTGATTCAAAATCCCTATTAGTTGGTTATGCTGATGCTGGATATTTATCAGATCCACATAAAGGTCGATCTCAAACGGAATATTTATTTACATGTGGAGGTACTACCATATCATGACGTTCGACAAAGCAGACATTAGCTACTACCTCTTCAAATCATGCTAAAATAATTGCAATGCATGAGGCAAACCGAGAGTATGTTTGGCTAAGGTTATTAACCCAACATATCCAGAAGATATGTAATTTTCCTTTACAGGAAAATATGTCAACTATCTTATACGAAGATAATTCAGCATGTATAGCTCAATTAAAGGGTGGTTATATCAAAGGTGACAGATCAAAACATATTTCACCAAAATTATTCTTCACTCATGATCTTGAGAAGAAAGGTGACATAAAAGTTCAACAAATTCGTTCTAGTGATAATTTAGCAGATCTTTTTACCAAGGCATTGCCAACTTCAACATTTGAAAGACTACGAAACAAGATTGGAATGCGTCGACTCAAAGATATAATGTGATGTTGTCATTAGGGGGAGTCTAAAACACATTGTACTCTTTTCCTTTAATCAAGGTTTTGTCCTACTGGGTTTTCTTGGTAAAGGTTTTTAACGAGGTAACTTGTAATAGGAGATTGTGTACTTATTTTCCTTCATTAAGTTTTTATCCCATAGGGTTTTTTCTAATAAAGGTTTTAATGAGACACATTTTTCTTTAAAAGACATTCAAAGGGGAGTGTTGTAAATACATTAAATGGATGTCTATAACCCTTTTAGACATATTACAATAATGAGATAAAGCTGTTAACTTCATTTATAATCGGAGATGATCAAATGGAATAATTAAAAAACTTAATACACATTTATTGATTGAATGTAATACATTTATTAATTGAATGTAAAGGAGCTTATAAATAGCACATTGTAATTGAAAATTAAACAATGAAAATTCTCCCATAATTTTCATCCACTTATTATTGTTGTTTTATTAATTTTTCTATAACAAAGATCATAAAAAAATTATACATAAAAATATATTAAAAATTAAAAAATTAAACTAAATTAAGAAATAAACAAAAATTTCTTCATTTTTCCCTCTTTTCTCCGGAAAACCCTCAACTTTCTTAATCTTCTCTTCAGCAAATTGTTGTTGTAGCCGCCTTTATCTTCACTAGAAAACCCCTCTTCACCTCTTTCGATTCCTCCAAGCTCAAAGGTGAGAAACCTCTGGGTTGCTACTGCCGCCACTTACACCGCTGCTGTCCGATGAGCTTTTCCGTTACAACAGCCACTGGAGTCTTTCTCTTCTTCTCTTTAAAACTAAGAGCAATTCCATGGCTACCTGGGAAGCATTCAACACATCCTGTTCAAACGAACAAGTAAAGAATGGAATGGCAGTCGATTTGGATAAAAAGCAACATATGAATAGTCTCAACATTAACACAAAGTAATCACTGTAAAGATCAAGAAAATCCCAAAATGTAAGATAATAAAAAAAAGGTGAAAATATTGCATCTATTAGCTAAAATTGTATCAAAGAGCTTTATTTACAGTCTAATAAAACCCACTAAATACTAGAGAAGAAGAAAAATCCTATAAATCAAATAAACCTAAATTGCATTATTTTATCATAAAAATCAAAACCCAAAACCTAAAATCAAATAACGCAAATTGCATCATTTTTTTTTAAAAAAAAATCATCAAAGAGAGAAGAAAATAAAAAGCAAAACTCCAACAACAACAAAGCCGAATAAATATAATGTTGAACACCGAAAACAAAATAGAAAACCCTAGAAGCATGAAAGGATCAACTATTCGATAAAGGCAACGAAAACAACTTGAAAAGATATGAGATAGAAATGAGAAAGGAAAAAACAAAGAAAAGAAAAGAAAGGCCTTATGTATGTGTCATGGGTTGCGCGGAAGAATGAATAGCACATTTGGTTGATCCATTTTATTCGTGAGGGTCATATGGTCCAATAGGATTGACCCGTTACTTAGAGAGACTGAAGATTCATCTACATTACATGACAAATATGGAACGTATAATATTTAAATATATGTAGTTTTAGATGATTTGTAATCTTAAAAGATATGATTCTATAAATCTTAAACATTTGATTTTGCAGAACTTTGAGAGCATTCACTCGAACTTCAGTGATTTTTATTTTTCTGTAGTTTTTCTTTTCTAGTTTTTTCATCTTTTAAGTTGTTTCCGTTTTGTATTGATGCTATGGAGGAATTCTGTTCTTGCTTAAATCCTCAATTATTGTGAGTTAGATTGACTTCAACAGTTTTAAAAACCAAATTAATCGTATAACGTCGCACGAATTGCGAGACTAAAAATCTAGTCCTGTAACATATGCACTTCCTAATCATTGTTCAAATTGAAGAGGGATATGAGGTGTTTTTTTTTAATCTTTGTTTATTTTTTTATGATTTTAATAAAAAAGTAATTTTTTATATTTTATTTTTAATATATATTTTTAAAAAAATTAAATTATAATATCATTAACTGTTGATGGAATAAAAAATTGAGTACCAACTTAAAATAATATATATATATATATATATATTAATGCGAAATTCGGTACTAGGCTCCAATTAATTTCCATGATCGTCATCAAGTGACATAAGGGATGGATGGTATAGGCATGATGATGCAATCAAATTATCTCAGCCCCCGTTACGAAAAAGGATATATTTTTATATTGAAGTCGTGAGATAAGCCATCTGATATCACCCTGGACTTGAGGAAGATATTAGCCAGATTCAACACATCTTTATATCTATATTTTATCTTATTTATTATTATTATTATTATTTCCCTTAGAAAGTGGTGGTCCTTGTAATTTAATTATTCAAGTGGGACTTATAATTTAGTCAATTTTAAGATTTAATTAATGTATTTTAGCTATTTAGTTTAACATATCGAAATTTCAAATTTGCAAATTGTATTAATTATTTCACGTGGCGTTGAATGATAAGTTCATTTATCCATATAAATCACCATTAAGACTTTTTTTTAATTAATAAATAAATTAGGTTGAAATAAGATAGTGTTATACAACAATAGTCACCAACCCGAAACCCAGATAAGATCTGGGTCGCTTACTTGCGACCTGGTCAGGCCCCACCAGATGGATGTGTACGAGGCGTACAGCGAGAGGACAACCAAGGGAGCTTGTGGTATCAGCTCACACGAGTCGAGGGGACTTCGCAGTCTCAGCTCGCATACATTTAAGAAGTTCGCATGTAGGGGGCCACGAGATCTAGCACGCGACCCGAAACGGTACACGTGCCCAACATGCCCGATGCCTACTCAGAATGTCAGTACTATGAATAGTGGGGTCAAGTCATGAACAGTGGAGTCAAATCATGAACAGTGATAATATGTATAAATACCCGAATGTTTCCTTTAATGAGACACACAGAAAATTACTCCACAATTTGTGCGGTGAACGTGAATGAATTTTCGATCATTATATTTCTTCAATTTCAAAGAAAAATGGCTCACCCAAATGAGAATTTCTCCTTCAAGCTTTTCTCTGGACAGGCTGGAGCCTTGGGTTCTGGCAGTCAACCTAATGAAACAGATTTGTTTACTGGATGGTTCACCGATGGACAGGAGAATCTCGGCAATGCGGCTCATCAGGGAGTTTTCGGTCTATTGGATTTGAACATGGTCACTGGTCAAGGGTTACCACACCCTCCCAACCAAGAAGCATCATTACAACAATTCCTCGCCCTTTAAGAGCAAATGAGGTTTATGAAGGATCAGATTGCTGCGCAAAAGGCACGGTTCGAGCAGCAGCAGACTTTTCAGCAGGACTTATTGAAACAGAATAAGGAGTTGAGGAGGAAGGTAAACTCCGACACTTCTGATTTTCATGACAATGTGAATGCTTAGGATGAAGCTCCGGGCATGCATGAAAAAGAGTGGCAAAGTGATATGGACAAGTTGTGACGAGATGTACGACGTTGCACCCCGAGTCTCAAGACATGGATTGATTGTTCTGTTTTAATAATCCATTGGCCCTTTAGATAGCAACGATAAGCTTGCCACGTGATTTTGAAGTCCCAGAGGACATGTTTGAGGGGAGAAGGGACCCGCGAGCACATTTGATGCAATACAATGATTACATGAACATACTGGGAGCATCAGATTCAGCAAAATGTAAGGTTTTTTCCATAACACTTAAAGGAAGTGCAAATAAATGGTATTTGTCCCTTCCCCAAGGCTCAATTCAAAGCTTCTCTCAGTTAGGACAGATACTTTTAGGGGAGACTCATAGCCTATAGAACGATTATGAGCACGCCTATGAGACTGATGTTGGTGAAACAGAGGTAGGGTGAGTCATTCATGGATTATGTGAAGTGATTTCATAAGGCGACTCTAAACACGAAGAATTTAAAGGACTAGTGGGCTATTGATGCTTTCATAATGAGGGTACAAAATGACCACGTACAGTACTCATTTACTTTTAACAGACCGCAGAGTCAACTGATCTATACGAGCAGGACCATAAGTTCATAGAGGCAGAAGAGATCAAGAGAGCGTCATGTGGCATTTTTCAGAGGAAGGACAGGCAATTTAAAAATTGAGAGGGAGCTCACAGTAGGCAGAGTCCTCCTAACCAGTCATTACAAGTGAGAGGTGATAGGCATCAAAGATATCAAGTGCAATGTAATTCTCCTAGGGCTCCCTAGAGATCTCAATCAGAGCATACGAGGAAATATATTCCCTGTGGAAGGTTCAAAGTCTATACTCCTTTGAATGCAACTCACACTTACATTTTGAAATAGGTAAAAAGTCTTGGAATTCTACCTAAGTCATCTCCAATGAGGCACAGCATAAGGAGATCCAACTCGAGAGATAGATGTGCCTTCGACAATGATGTTGGGCATAAGACTAAAGATTGTTTCACTCTGAAGGATGACATCAAGGAAGCATTGAGAAACAGCGAACTTATAGAGTTTGTTTATTAGAGTGTTTCCCAGTAGGGTCAGAGTTCACGTGGTGATCCTAAAGGTAAACAAAAGGATAGAGGTACCATCCGTGTGATAATAGGAACGGTTGAAGAGTGGACGAACTTTAGCACTAAGAGGAAGGCACACCTCAAGGGTGTTATATCCTTCGGTTCGCCCAATAGGCCACGCCAGCAGGAAAGGTGAAAGGTGAACTTCATGGATAAGGATGAAGAGTTGGTATGTGATGATGATGGTAACAGTCCTATGGTGGTGACTGCAACAATTGCTGGTTTTGAGGTAAAAAAGATTATTGTGAATAGTGGGAGCATAGTTGAGGTTCTAACCTGAGAGGCTTTTTAAAAAATGAGGTTGAAAGAGAAGGGATTGAAGAGGGCGAGCCCACTGTATGGTTTCGTGAAGCACCCTGTCAAAGTAAAGGGCTTCATTACCCTGCTAGTGACTTTAGGAGATGGAGAGCACACTACCACAGAGTATGTCCAGTTTTTCGTGATGGATCATCTTATGGCTTATAATGCTATATTTGAGTGCCCAATTATGAGTATGGCAAGGATGATGGTGGTTGCTTCCTGTATGAAAATAAAATTTCCCACTAAAACTGGGATTGGGTAAATGCAATCGGATTAGAAAGCAGCTAGACAGTGTCACATGTTGTCGGTACAACAGGCTCATAAGTGAGAGCAGCGAGGGCAAGGTTCGCAATAGGTGAAACTGGACGGGTAGTTGCTAGATTTGGACAGCCTGGATAACAGATGCGAAGAGAGAGCAAAGAAGCCAAAAGCAGCCGAAGCTATGGAAACTTTATAACTTTTTAGTGGTAGTATAGATAAGGTGGTTAGAATTTCGTCTGTGTTGACGAGTGAGGAAAAGGAAAAATTGATTCATTTCTTGAGAACGAATGTTGATATATTTTTTTGGTCTACTGCAGATATACTACGGTGGACCTCAGGTAATTAAGCACAGGTTGAATGTTTTGTCTGAAGCCAGACTCGTGAAGTAAAAGAAGAGAAGGTTCGTACCACAGGTTGTGGAGGCTATAAAGCAGGAGGTCGTAGGGTTCATCAGGGAAGTTAAATATTTAGATTGGATCTCAAATGTTGTGATGGTAAAAAAGGTGAGCAATAAGTGGAGAATGTGTATAGATTTCACCAATCTCAACAAGGCTTGTCCGAAAGATAGCCTCCCCCTCCCTCCGATCGATAGACTTGTTGACATGTCCTTCGGTAACAAATTTATGAGCTTTATAGATGTTTTCTCTGTATATAATCAAATCTCCATGGCTCCCGAAGATCAAGAGAAAATAACTTTTATTACAGAAGAAGGATTATTTTGCTATCGTGTGATGCCTTTTTGCTTGAAAAATGTAGGTGCGATTTACCAGAGACTAGTGAACAACACTTTCAGAGAGCAGATTGGGTGAAATGTTGAGGTTTATGTCGATGACATGTTAGTGGAGGGATCCACTCTCGTCAAACATGTTAGGAATCTGTCAGAAGCATTTGCAGTATTACGAGCCCACCAGATGAGGCTAAACCCAGATAATTACGCCTTTGGGGTTAGGGCTGGCAAATTTCTAGGCTTTGTGGTTTTGGAGAGAGGAATCAGAGAAAACCTTGAAAATATTCAAGCCATCCTAGAGATGTTACCTCCAAGGACAATAAGTGATATCCAATGGCTGACTAGAAGGGTGGTCATGCTCAACAAATTTGTATTGCAGATGGCTGACAAATGTTTACCTTTCTTCAAGGCCATGCACACATCTTTTTCTTGGACAGAGGAGTGTCAAATAGTTTTTGGAAAGCTCAAAGAATATCTCATATCCCCTCCATTACTAACGTCACCACGCGAAGGAGAGACCCTTTACTTATACCTCACCGTATTTGAGAAAATTGTGGCAACTATCTTGCTTAGGGCAAAAGGTGTTTGACAATTCCTGGTATACTACATCAGTAAGGTGCTGCAAAATGGCGAGCTCAATTACGTAAACCTTGAAAAACTCATTTTCACTTTAATCATTGCAACCACGCTTCCAGGCCCATCCCATGGTAGTCATGATGAATCAACCCATCAAAGAAATTTTGTTTAAGCCTAACACCTCCGGAAGAGTGACCAAATGGAGTATAGAGCTCGTCGAATTTGGTGTAGAGTTCGCCCCACGAACTGTGATAAAGAGGCAAATTTTAGCTGAATTCATGGTCGAATGTTCATTTGAGGCACCTACCAACTCATCAGGTGACCTAATTCATAAGCGATTAATTTCATACTACATAATGAGAAAGAATATATTTAAACTATAATTCACTGCAAGTTTTCTTTGATCCACTACGCCACCTCTGTAATGACTTATGACAATTTTCCAATTTGTACTAAAATTTCTTTTCCATTTGTTGCATGCAGCATAGTAGTTAGTCTGCCACAGGAAGACACTGTAACCGCCGACAAATCAAAAGATTGTCTGGTTTATGCCAATGGATCTACAGTGAGGACTGGATCAGGAGCAGGAGTACTCTTAGTGGATCCTGAAGGAAATGAGTGGCAGTATGGACTCTCTTTTGGATTTCAGGCATGTAATAATGCTGCAGAGTACGAGGCATTGATATCAAGGTTACAGTTAGCTCGCTAGCTTAGGGCAAGAGAGCTTGTTGTTCATATAGATTCCCAGTTGTTCGTCAAGTAGTTGAACAACGAATATAAGGTCAATGAGTCAAGGTTAAAGAGGTACCACTCAATTGCAACCCAGTTGCTAGCAGGGTTTGATAAGGTATGAATAAAACAAGTCCCAATGAGCAACAACACACGTGTGGGTGCTTTGTTCAAGCTAGCATCTTCTATTGTCATCTAGCAGAGGGGAAAGGTTTTGTTGGAGCATAGGGAAGCCCCAAGTCATAAAGCACTCCAAATATATACTGTAGATCAGGAAGACACATGGATGAATCCTATAGTTCGCATATTGCAGGGAATAAATGACCACTCAAATAGAAAACAGCTCGCAAGACTACAACGCAAAGTTGCGAGGTATGTATATCTATGTTATGTATTACACGTATCCGAATGCCTTAAGCCTGCGGACTAGATAACTGGATAATGAATGATTAGTCATTGAACTATTTGATTGTGTAGCAACTTAAAACGATTCATTTTGTTCTACAATTGCTAAGTATTCCCTTTTAGATGGTGTACAATATAAAAAGTGATTCTCACAACCACTGCTGTGATGTCTAATGTCGTCGGAGGCTGAGTATATGATGCGAGAGATTTATGAGGGCATCTGTGGCGATCACCTAGGTGGAAGATTGCTGGCCTAAAAAATCTTTAAGCAGGGGTATTACTGGCCCAAAGTTCAGAAGGATGCACATGAGCTGGTTCGCACATGTGATTCTTGCAAAAGGTACGCCTAAGTACAACAATAGCCGACAGAACCTCCTCAAACCATGTCAAGCCCTTTTCCATTTGTGACCTGGGGAGTCGATATCCTTAGCCCATTCCCCATAGCCATATCGCAGAAAAAGTTCATAGTAGTCGCGGTAGACTACTTTACCAAATGGATTGAGGTTGAAGTCCCAAGAACCATCACTGAAAAACGAATGGAGTCTTTTCTCTAGAAGCTGATCATGTGTAGATTTGGTGTACCACGTCTGATAATCATGAATAATGGCACGTAATTTTAAGGAAAATTCAAATCTTTTTATGCTATTCTTTATATCGCTTTGGCTCAAAGCTTTGTTAAAAAACTTCAAACAAATGGGAAAGTAAAGGCTATGATTAAAAAGATTTTGACAACTTTGAATAAGAAAGTGGGAGAGGCCAAAAGTGCTTGGTTAGAGGAACTACCTAGAATCTTGTGGGCCCTGCGAACATTCCCTCACACTGCAACAGGAGAGACAACATTCTCGATGGTTTACGGCATAGAGGTAGTGATCCTCGCCGAGATTGGCATGCGATCACACAAAACAACATACTTCGATGAAAATACCAACCAGGAAGCTAAGAAGCTCAACCTTGATCTCATTTATGAGGTTCGGGAAGCAGCAAAAATAGGAACGCAGTACGCATTCTGCAAGTAGCTCACTATTGCAACTCTAAGTTAAAAAAATAGTTCCAAATTAATGACTTTGTACTCAGAAACATTGAAGCCAGCCTCCCAACTTCGCAATAAGGAAAGATGGCCCCAAGATGGGAGGGACCATACAGAGTTGTAGAAAAGATAGGCTACGAAATGTACAAATTGGCGAGACTAGAGGGCACAACTCTACCACGCACATGGAACACGCGTCATCTTAAAAAGTATTATGTGTAAATTCTAATACTTTAATAAAAATGTGTTCTTTCAATGGTATGCTTACTTTATATGGTCCCTTTCAAAAAATAGGTAGCGTGAGCTCAAACTCCCAATTGTAACCTTAAGGCTCGCAGGTTCAATATTGCAACCCCCGAAATAGTTAGCGCGAACTCAAGCTCCCAGTTGTAACCTTAAGACTTGCAGGTTCAATACCGTAGCCCCCAAAATAGTTAGCGCGAGCTCAAGCTCCTAATTGTAGCTTTAAGGCTCTCATGTTCAATACTGCAACCTCTAAAATAGTTAGTGCAAGCTCAAGCTCTCAACTATAACTGTAAGGCTCGCGGGTTCAATACCGCAGCCCCCAAAATAGTTAGTGCAAGCTCAAGCTCCCAGTTGTAGCTTTAAGGCTCTCAGGTTCAATACTGCAGCCCCCAAAAGAGTTAGCGTGAGCTCAATCTCCTAACTGTAACTTTAAGTCTCGCAGGTTCAATACCGCAACCCCCAAAATAGTTAGCGTGAGCTCAAGCTCCCAATTGTAACTTTAAGGTTCACAAGTTCAATACCGCAACCTCCAAGACAGTTAGTGTGAGCTCAAGCTCCTAACTGTAGCTTTAAGGTTTGTAGGTTTAATACCGCAGTCTCCAAAGTAGTTAACTCGAGCCCACACTCCTAATTGATGTTATAAAGGTTAAATTTGGCTAAAAAAAATTGCTTAATTCTATGAAACTTGTCTAAAGTCAAATTTTGGTAGAAGCTTGAAATCTTGCTTAAGTTTGAGGGTTTACTTGAGTTTGAAAATTCGCTTAAGTTGAAAATTTGCTCAAGTTTGCTTAAGCCCGCTAAGACAAAAACATCACGATACCAATAAATAAACTCAAAATTTTTCAAATCCTCAATTTTTCTATAATGAGGGTAATACAGAATTAAAAAATTACAATATATCATTAGCTTTTCCTCATTCCCCCTCAACAACTTCGACATTGCCAATAGTAGGATCAACAGTGGTGTCTTCATCAATAGGCACAGCGGTTGGTTCAGAAAGATCATCATCAAGGTAAAAATCCTTTGAGTTATTCCACCTAGATGCGAATTCATCTCAAGCGGCTCCCGAAAGGAAGCGAACATCAAAGGCACGTTGGTTTACCTTTACCTTAGAGAGAGCATCAAAATCAACCTTGTGAGTATCAAAAGGCCTAGCAGCAACTTGAACATACAGGAAAATATTGGATTTGAGATCAGCAGTAACATTACTCAACATTCCTAGAGTGTTCTTCTTAAGTCCTTCAAAAGTTTCTTCTTATTGTTGCTTTAGGCTTACCATTGCAACCTCATGCTCTGCAATCATTTGATTCACAATTTCCTTATGCTCTTCAACAACCCTTTTTAGCTTAGCACCCAATATTGTGACCTCGCCGGATAGTTCATCATTTTTCACCTATTCAGCTTCTAACTTCTCGACAAGCTCTTCATTTTGTTTTTGGAGCACTTCATTTTCATTCATCATCTTCTGGAATCGCTTGTGAGTGCTCTTAAGATTTTTTTCAACCGTCCCCTAAGTAGATTCTGCCTCAACAATATTCTCTTCAAGGCCTAAACTGATTGCGGAGTCTTCAGCGAGGAGAGCTTGTAGAGCGAAGCTGAGTGTCAATAACACAGCTGCTGCGAACTCCCAGATGAGTCGCCAACATATATTTTCCTTTTTGCAGCCTCCGACACTGAAGATTCCCACCTGTCAACAATACCTTGTAGCTCACTAGTGCTTAAATTTTGATGAATTGGAACAAGCTCGCCACTGTCTTCAGCAGGTAGCTCCTCATCGGGAGGGCAAGGAGGGGTAGAGATATAAGGAGGAGGAGAGTTACCGTAAACAACGACAAGAGAACTCTTGCGAGCCACAGTTTGTTAGCTCGTTGAGGAAGAAACAGGGGTAGTGGCCACCATGGTAGAAGTTCGAATAGAATCGACCCTCCTCTTGCAACGAGACTCCATCCGGTCACTCTTTGTATCTTCTTTATTGCTACCTACCACATTAATAGATTTTGCATCAGTACTGCACTTCTTGCGCTGAGCCCTTAGAGCAGCTCATAGGTCTATAACAATAGAAATTTCCATGGCTTCGTTAATTTCCCGTAAACTGCTAGCAGTTTCCTTAAAATCACTTACTGAACTACGAGTTGTGCCTGCATCACTAACAATACTAGCATTAGCATGAGTAATTACCAAATTATATAAGGATCACTTTTTACCCACGGTGAGGCTAACACCACCTAGGGATGAGGCCTTATCCTACAATAACTGTAAAAGAACAGATCATTGTTATCACCATAGAGCACGTGTAGCTATGACAGCCCCGTAGAGACTGCACCTAATGTCTCGATAACTTCCCTATTATCTCCCCGCCTATATTTCTATAGGGAATATGGCCATCCAAATAGTATAAGAACATGTTCTTCACAATTGTGAGATCTTCAATAACCAAAGAATAGCCAATGCGGAGCCTCTTTAATTGGGCTTCACCACCATCTGTCCTAATAGTTTGCTGGAATGAGCACACATCCCCAATCGGTGTGGACTATTCTATAAGAAAAATAAACCTATCCACTAAATTCACTCGGTTTTAGGCCTTTAACAGATACAGGCCCCTAGAAAACTGTAAGTTGTAGTACCTCGTTACGGCAGCAATAATCAATAAAGTAAGCCACCGTGATCCACCAAGAAAATCCACTAAGTTGACTAAGGGCAAATTGGTAATCTTGAAAGAGGTAGCAGAAGAATGGGTGCAAGGGCAGGTGAAACCCAGCTTCCAAGGCATGAAGGGGGAGCAAGAAATTGCCATCATTAGTATCTTTGAGCCTATGTGACCTCCCAGGAATGAAGAATTCATAGGCAAAATTGGGAATTTGAATTCCTCACGCACGTAAGACTCGACTTATCTCTTTGTGTTTTGTAGTGTAGGAGAAAAAGTTGGCTTCGACAAGGACCTTGGAAGTGTGCTCTCGCGGTGAGAAACTTGGAACTGATTGGCCATAAGCTCCTCTCATTCTCGACATATCTCTATGCAAAACAAAAGAAGAAAAAGATAGAGATAATTTACTACCTAAGACAGGGAGGTACCAAGATTTACCTTGAAGAAAAGCTTTGATTGATTCTGGTTACAAAAAATGTTAAGTATGTGAGTTTTAGAGCTTTAGAAACCCCCTTTTAAAAAAGTTTCTTCCCCCATATTTTGACGGTTCAAATAAATGAGGGATACCAATGGTCAGATACACGCAAGAACGATCCACCTATACACATGGCGAAGCTAACATTAGATCACAGTAGATGTTGCGTATTCTGCAACATATAATAAACGAGAAGTAATGGCCCTAAAGAGTGCCACTTTATAACCCTCCTTAGGCCTACTAGGGGGACTAGATTGTTATACACCAATAGTCACCAACCCAAAACCCAAATAAGATCCGAGTCACCTACCTCCGACCCGACCAGGGGAGCTTGCGGTATCAGCTCGTACGAGTTGATGGGAGTTCACGGTCCCAGCTCGCATACACCTAAGGAGTTCGCATGTAAGGCATCGCGAGATCTAGCATGCAACTTGGAACGATACACATGCCCAACATGCCCGAGGTCTACTCAAAATTCCAGTCCTATGAATAGTAGGGCCAAGTCATGAGCAGTGGAGTCAAATAATGAACAATGATAATATGTATAAATACCTGAATGTTTCCTTTAATGAGACATGGAAAATTACTCAACAATATGAAAAACGAAAATAAAAGTTTTCATAAGGAAAAAGAATAAAAAATAGTGAAAACTGGAAAATTAAAGGAAAAATAATTGGAGTAAAAACAATAACAAACCTGATTATAAAACAAATAGACACATATGATTATAAAAAGAATCTCTTCTTTATAGTCATGGTCCTACAATTGATCCTAACAAGAAATCATTTAAAATAATTAATGTCTACTATGTATTGTCGAAACACATCTCAAGCAAAAAATTTTCCCTTTAACTTATTTGATCAAACATTTATAGAAGTGAAGCAAATTTGAGGAGTAAGCCCTCAAATTAAAATTTTCAATTCATCCTCTTATAACTAAAGAAATTATAACTTAATATATATAAAACTACACATAAGCCCCGAAAATGAAAAAAATTCAATTCAATCTTTTTATAAATAAAGAAAATATAAATTAATGTTTAGTAAAATTATATTTTGACCCTTAAAATGAATAATATTGCTTAATCTATTCAAAATGATGAAATTATAAATTAATACATGATAAACATATTTTAATCTCTTGAAAATTTAGAATTAAATTAAACCTCACTAAAAATATTCTAAATTTTCCTCTAAGTTGAAACGTCTTATTACTTCCAACTTCATATTTTTTCTAACATTATTAGTTAATAGTAATTAATAAATATCATAATGTTAGTCTTAATAAAAAAGCAAAGAATTCATGAATAGAAGAAATCTTTTTATTAAGCCTAACCATTGATTAAGCTATACATGAGTATATATATATACAAGAACGAGAGACGGTTAAACTGAAGCTAATAGAAAACTAATCCAGCTAAAACTAATTCAACTAATTTAGTTAATCAGGCTGCTAATATTCTCCCTACGTTTTTCAAAAAAATTGCTTAATGAGATAGCATTGAGATTTTCTCAAAAGTGTTCAAAGGCACCAACAGTCAATGGCTTAGTTAAAATGTCTACAATTTGATCACAACCTGGTACAAAATTAACCTATAGTTGACCACTAGCAATTTTGTCTCGAACAAATTGAAGATTAATTTCAACATGCTTCACTCGAGCATGAAGGACCGGATTTATAGCCAAACATACAATGCTTGTATTGTCACACCAGATGGTTGGTACACCAGCAAGAACAATTTCAAGCTCAGCAAAAAACGACTGAAACCAAGCAAGCTCTAAAGTGGCATTGGTAAGACTTCTATATTCTGGTTCCGACATATTGCTTCTTAGATGACCAACCAATAAGATTGGCTCCAAGATAGATACAATAATCGGATGTAGACTTCCTGTCCTCCAAAGAACTTGCTCAATCAGCATCTGAGAACCCGATTAGTGTGACTCTAGAAGGTTCAAAATACACCCTAAAATCAAGAGTTCCTTTAACATATCTTAAAGTACGTTTAATAGTTGTCTAATGCACATCATGTAGTGAGTGCATATTGACTAACTTTATTCATTACAAATGCAATGTCAAGTCATATCAAAAATAGGTACTGCAAACCTCTCACAACCTTCGTATACAATGTGTCATCTGTCAAGTAATTTCCCATATGTGCAAACAGTGTAGGAGCACTCACCATTGGAGCAGGTACTGGCTTGGCAGCAACCATTCTTGCTCATTTAAGTAGCTCTTTGGAAAACTTCGTCTGAGAAACATGGATGCCATGATCCTATTGAGTAACCTCCAACCCAAGAAAGTAACTTAAATGTCCAAGAACTTTGAAAGAAAATTTATGATGAAGACATTTGTCAATTTCATGTATCTCAGCCTCTAGTGAACCTGTTATTAGAATATTATCTACATACCAACAAAATAACACATCCAATAAAATTCTTCTTAAAAAATAAGTAAGGATCAACCTTAGAGTTTTGAAATTGAAGATCATTGACTAGAAAAGCATGCAATGTATCAAATCAAGCACAAGGTGCCTACTTGAGTCCATATAATGATTTTTTTTAAGTTTGCACACTAAAAGATGACCTACTGAATCACATACTTCGAATCATGGGGGTTTTTCATGTACATTGTTTCTAACAACCCACCATTCAAAAATGCATTATTGACATCCACTTGTCGTATCTTCCATTAATAAGAAACTGCAACAACAAGAATAGTGTGAACTGTATTAGCCTTGATAACAGGGCTAAATGTCTCATAGTAGTCTGTACCTGCTACTTGTAAGAAGCCCTGTGCAACCAATCAAGCCTTATTTCATGCCACACTACCATTAGGATTGGTTTTATTCTTAAACAGCCACTTGTATCCTACCAGATTATGATCAGCTGGTGTAGATACAAGATCCCATGTTCCATTTTTAATTAACGCATGTAATTCATCATCAACTGCCTTCTGCCAAGAAGGAATGGTCATGGCTTCATGTATATCCCTTAGCTCAATCTGACTAAGTTCGGACACATAGGCTTTGGGCTTGAAGATGCCATTCTTGTTCCTATTTACCATGGGGTCCTGATTACCATATGAATTACCATCTGCCATATTAGAATTACCAGTTACACAACTAGAGGAGAACTATGTGTCATAACCGGAGAAGGAACCATTGACAGACTAGAGACATATGCCATGGGAGAAGAATGTGTTGTGTCAAGAACAAATGGAATTGTAACTACAACACATGGGGTCCATGCAAATACTGGCAAAGTAAGTGATGACTAGGGATTAATAGTAGCTTCATTAGGTGGTCTTGGTGTCTGTTGTGCAAAAGAAAACTCATGTTCATTAAATCTGACATGTCGAGAGAGAGAGATTCTACCATTTGAATATGCACATATATACCCTCTATACTTATTAGCATATCCTAGAAACACACAGGGAGTGGAACAATATTGTAGCTTATGACGATTATAAGGTCTGATCAATGGATAACAATGACAACCAAATATCTTTAAGTATTCATAGTTTGGTGATTTACCAAAGAGTTTCATGACAAGAGAAATCCCACTTAATGCTTTAGTAGGTAAACAATTCATTAGATATGCAACAGCTTCAAAAGCATAGCTCCAATAGAATAATGGATGTGAAGTTTGAGCTAGAAGTACCAAACCTGTCTCCACTATTTGTTCATGCCGACAGTCCAGAAGACCGTTTTGCTCAGAGGTATGAGGACATGTCAATCGATGCTTAATACCAAAGTTCTGCAAATGAGAAATAAAGCTTTGAAACTCACCCCCTCTATTAGTTTGCAACTATTTAATCTGACATCCTAGCTACAACTCAACAGATCTCTTAAATAAGAGAAACGTAGCCAAAGCATCTAATTTATGTTTGAGAAAAATATCCATGTATGTCTACTGAACACATAAAGAAAAGAAATGTAATATTTCATTCTATTAGAAAAATAATGTGTAGGCCCCCAAAGATCAGCAACTATCAATTCTACGGGTGCAATGTACACTAATGTAGAAATAGAAAAAGGAAGTTTATGAGATTTGCCTAATGCACAAACATTACACATCGAGAGACCCTTAGTTTTGGAAACTGACAGATTACATAACTTCAAATAGCTAGCTAAGACATTAACTGAAGGATGACTAAGTTGTTTATGCCAAATATCAATAAGTGTAAAATCTGAAGTGGAGCATGAACTATTTTAATGCATGCTAAGAATAGTGAGACTTTACAAATTTGTCTGTGGCTGAAGTTAATACAAATAGTAAATTCTTATGTATTTGAGGAACATGAAACAAATCTTTAATCATCAAATTGTCATTATCGGACGATAAGAAAGATGTGCCAATGTGCGAAATAGGTATGGACCTATCATCACCAATAACAACTTTACCTGTGTTGTTATAAGGCTGACTGTGAGTAAGGCGAGCAGCATCATTTGTCATATGAGCAATGGCACCACTACCAAGATACCAAATAGGATCACCAATAGTGTAAGGAGCAGCCATAGTAGATGCAATATGTGACTGGGCCGAATGACAGGTAGGAATAGTGGATGGAAGAGAAGGCATAACTGAAGGCATAATTGGAGTAGAGAAAGAAAGAGCATTATGAACCGGATTAGTAGCACAACTAAATAATTGATGAGACTGTGATCAACATAACAATGATGTGCTGTTATATCTTGAGAAGAGTGGGTTGAATGAGACCCAGGGGACTAGGCTATACTACCATCATCCTCATATCGATAGAAACATTGACGGGCAACATGTCCAAGTTTACCGCAGATCTCACACTTTGGTTGCAAACCTCTAAATCGACCACGACCACGACCTCTGTTATACTCCATTGCAAGTTGTGCAGTATTAAATGACGATGAGACGGACCCAACATATGATAATATAGAAGAACCAAAAGAAGGATTATGAGTAGCAAGATTAGCAGTAACCGTTAGCTGTGCTAGGTGAGCATTCTGACGAGCCTCAGCATCTAGCAAGGTAGTTGTGATCCCTTGTAAGCCAAATGGCATTGGACTCGTGATAATAATAAAAGCAGTATGATCATACTCCAACGGTAACCCATTCAGAATAACTGACTTCTGCTCTTCCAAAAGCACTTGTTGTCCACAACCAGCCAAACAGTCATAGAGATGTTTGATTCCAGTAAGGTAATCAGACATAATCATATCATTCTTGCGAAAATTATGAAGAAGCGAACGATACCTCATCACCTTTGTAGTAGACTGATGACTAAATATACGATTCAAGGTTGACCAGAGATGAGCAACAGAAGAAGAATCCCCAATCAACCAGTTATACAAAGTTGGACTAGCGATAGACAACAACCACGCAGAAATGGCAGCATCCTGTTGCTCATATTGGACGAACTCAGGATTCTCCATCAGAGAGCCATTCTGATCAGAAACCGTGGATGAAGGAACAAGAACAGTACCATCAAGAAAGTAGTGAAGACGGTGAGCCTTAATGACAAGCAACATATATTGCTTCCAAGCAAGAAAATTACTATCATCAACGAGTGTAACAACCTTTTGAGAAGCAAAGACAAGGGAGTTGAAAGACTTACTAACGGTGATAGTGGCAGACTTTATCGCAAGCAATAACCAACAATAAAAGTAGTTACAGGAGCTCTGATACCATAACAGAAAAGTAAAGAATTCATAAATAGAAAGAAATCAACTAATTCAACTAAATTAGTTACTCAGTCTGCTAATAAGTCTATGTGGACAAACAAATCTATCAGTTAATGCCACATGAAACTCATTAATTCCTTCATATTTCATCTTGTCATGTCAGTTATTTTCAAATTGAAATACTATAAAGATTCAATATTTACAAATTAAAATTTATAGATTAAAATTGTAAAATAGGATAAAGTATAAGGACCATGTCCAGAATTATACCTACCCTTCTACTAAGTAGGTAGAGGTTGATAGGTCGAAATCATAAAAACCTTGTTGAGTGTTCAATTCTGTTACCGTTTGATTCCATTATACTTCAATTATTTCCCTTCGTCATTATCAGGTGACATAAGGGATCGATAGCATAAACATGGTGATCAAACATGTTGATGCAATCAAATTACTTCAGCCCCCTGTACGAAAGTCTGAGATAAGCCATCTGATCGCACTATAAAAATGGACTTCGAAGGAGAAATTTAATTAAGATATTAACCAGATTCAGCATATCTTTTTATTTATATTTTATCTTATTAATTATTAGTTCTTCCCCATTTAATTAATCCAACCATAACTAAGAATACTGTAACCAAGATGACGAGTAATTCAGCTACGTAATGGGATAACATCACTGCTAGCATCACTTATGCTACGCAAAGGCAGAACGAAAGAAAAACTATATTTGTTTAATCTCCCAAGGAATAATTAATTGTAGCGTGTCCATTGTGACATCACCGCCTGCTTCAATATGTTAGCATCACCCAGGGCCAAAAAAAATAGTGAATTGAAAAAGAAGAATAAAGATTAAACATTTGCAGACAATTTGATATAATATACGTTAAAATCTGTACCTGACCCGAAGGATTTTGGCATCTTTAGTAGGATGGTTGTTGACTTATTCTGGATGTTCCTATTAGTTTATATGGGTGGCCAATTGTGTGCGTTTGCCACTGAGTATAAATGTGGAACTGAACTTGATGCTCTGTTTCAAGTTCAAACGATGCCAATGGAACAAAATAAGATGAAGAAAGCAGGAGAGGCGGAGTCCAGCCTTCGATATAGAGGTGTGAGGAGGCGGCCTTGGGGGAAATACGCAGCTGAGATTCGGGACTCGACGAGGCAAGGAGGACCTCGGCTGTGGCTGGGAACTTTTGATACAGCAGAGGAGGCTGCTCGAGCTTATGACAGAGCTGCTTTCTCTATGAGGGGTCACTCCGCTATTCTCAACTTCCGAGATGAACATATCATTTCATCCACAGCACTAAACTCTCCCACCACCGCTACCCCTTCATCATCATCATCATCATCATCATCTTCTTCATCATCTGCTTCTGCTGCTTCTTCTTCTTCGTATTTCTTTGAACATGTGAAAAGCAAGAAAGATGAAGAAAGAATAGTGCTGGAATTGGAGTGCTTGGACGATAAATTGTTAGAGGAGCTTCTTGATTTTGAGAATAAATGAAACCAATAAAGATTGAAGCGTTTTTAGCATCTTCTTCAACAGCAAAACAACATTTTTTTTGTAGATATGACTTGCTTTTAGTTACATATTAAGTCAGGGGTCCATATGGAGACTCCGAGTTGATTTTAGGCTGATTTGGGTGAGTTTTAGTTATCTACTTTATTATTCGTTTTTGTTTTGGTCAAACAGAAATACCCTTCAATTGAATTATATTGACCGTCTAATGTTGATGCACTCACTGTCATCATTATGTATCAACTCTGGCCTTTTTATGTTCCAATCATTTGATTATTATTACTTTATCCACAGCACGTGATTTTGACCTTTGAGAGCCGCCACAACTTACTCTATGAGCTTCAAATCCTCTCTGTTTCATTAAAAGATGTAAAATATAAGATTCCTCTCGATGAAGTTTTCAATACAATTGCAATTTCGATACAAAGATTTTAAAAGGAATGAAAAATCAGAAACGATTAATTGAAATTTCCCTAGTTTATAACATAAAAGAAACATAGAAATTATTTCCATGGTTAACTAATTCAATCCAACAACATTAGAAACTCGATTTTATAATTTATAGGCGATGCCTGTCATCTTGGGTTTGAAGAAGATCCTCCAACAACTTGTCATCCAGGTACTCAAACTCAATGACTTCATTTGCTCCGCCTCTTTGGGGATTCCCTCTGCCAGCTGAGTAAGTAGATGAAGAAACTGAAGATGGTGGAAAACTTGGGTTCTGATATTGGTACTCATTCGGGAAGTTGAGTATAGCTGTGTGACCCCGAAAAGCAAAAGCAGCCCTATCATATGCCCTTGCCGCCTCTTCAGCAGTCTCAAAAGTTCCCAGCCACAGCCGTGCTCCATTCCTCGTTGGATCACGTATCTCCGCCGCGAACTTACCCCATGGCCTCCGGCGAATTCCCCTGTATCGAACCTCCCCATTATTGTTCCCTCTGTTCTTCCCTTCTTGGGATGCTTCCATTATTTTGTATCGACTTCCGGCAAAAAGGAATGTTTGGAATAATGGAATTGGATAATGGTTATATATGGCAGGAATTATGGTGATTCAAAAGAAGGGTCAATGGGCCGCATGACCACAAGCTTCGGTCATTCCTGACGGTTGGAATACGTTGATTTTCTTCATTTGCTACGAAACTTCCTTGGAGGTACATAAAACAAAAGTTCGATTTGTGCCATGTTATTTTTACGATCTAATGAAAACTACATCTGGATCTGATAATAAAGTAACATTTTCTATCTCTTTGTTTTCTTTGCACGTTAGCAATTACCAAATGTTTGACAAAGTTTGGTGGGTGGGATCAAAATATTGGCAGGGTGCATGCATGAGGATTTGGCGGCTCTATGGTGGTGAGCCTTTTAATTTCAGTCCCACCCTTTTCCAAATAGCTGCCCTTCTTTAGGTTTTTTTTTTTTTAATATTTATTATATGCTTATTCAGAAGTTATTTTTTAGAATATGCATTTTGGTGTATCTTAATATCTATTTTCAGACATAAATCTCATATCACAAATCGCATTAAGTATGGACTCAAACAATCATAAATTAAATATAGAATAAAAATGATTTATTACATTCAAGAGCAAAGTAATTCTTTCTCAATAAAAATCGGTAGAATTGTGATTCCTAATATGATCCTATTTTATCTTATGGTAACCATTACATATTCCTTCATAAAAAGTAAATTGCTAACAAATAGTAATAAAGTCATTTATCTTAAAGAGAAACGATCCGTGACCACGTTTACTTTTTCATCTATTATGTTATGCCGATTAGAAAATATCATTTACCCTTTAGTAAAACTATGAATTTCACTATTGTAAATGATGTTTCAAACTGCAGAACTCATATACCGAATGCACCAGCTTCCAGTTCATTATCTATCAAAATATACAGATTATGCATGCATAGTTCCTCATCCACTCAATATTAAGGTATGCCACACTATAACTGATTTTTTTAAAAAAAATTACGCTAATTTTATTTATGTAAAATAGAGTTATTAATTGAATAGATATCTAAGTATCTTAATTATTACTTAATTAGTATTAGAGTTATATATAAAATAAAATCGAACTTTAACTTTATAAATAGCATTTAGTAGTTAGGTATATTTAATCAAGTAAAATTTAAGAAAAAATAATGGTAAAAGAATGAAGATTGTTAGCAATAATAAACTAGAATTAAATAAAAAATGGATCGTTAAAGTAATGGTTCTTCGAGAGGCAAATATTGAATCATATTCGAACAACAATAACACGAAGAGAGATAAAATATTATTTTAATTGTTGATGAGGTAATATAATATTATGATATTATTTTTAAAATTTTTTGGTAAGTGATTTATACCATGCGTAGCAAAGGATCTTAAATTTGTTTTTTATACATTATTTATTTGGTGTAGATGAAAAACGTTTTGTGGATTTATTTTGAAAATAAATTTAAATTTCAACAATTATTTTTAATCCCTATTATTAAATGTGATCATTAATTTAGTGTAAATATCTTTTGTATTTATTTTTATATAATTCCAAATCTGTCTATGATTTTAATAGTTTCATGTATTAAATTTATTTGTATTTTAATTATTTTTAAAATATTTTATTATTCTCTCAATTATATTTTCAAAATTAATTGATGATTAATATAAAATAAATTAATCTTCATTTAACTTAAAATTATAAAAATACATTAACTAATAATTAAAAATATATAAAATTACGTAGGACGCTAATTATTAATAAAAATATGAAACAATCAAATTTGAACACTTGGTAATAAAATTTTATAATTTCTTTATATATATAACCCTTCTCACGTGTAGTGAAATATAAAGAGCAACAACAAGAAAATAGATATTGAACTCAACTTAACACATAACCTAATCCTGGCCTATTACTTGTAGAAAACTAATTTAATCAGATTAACATCATTTTCTTTTTTAGCTTTTTTATGCCTTTCTTTTCTTTTTCTTTTTTGAGTATTTTACAACTTTCAGCATCCAACTTAACACCCATTTTCTTGAATAGTTTTCCACTAAACAAGGATAAACACAATTATTTCAATTATAATTTTATTTATTTATTTAAGTTATAAGTATATGACGGTAGAAATAATTTATTACATTAAATAAATATCTCAACAAATTAACTCTTATGGATAAACAACTCAATAAATTAATTTAACTCAAACCTAATTGGCTAATACATGTCCCACAAAGGTGAATCTCTCACAATGGACGAATCTCTAAAAAAAGTTGGCGAACATCATATCATGGTATAGTGATAAAATTTAGACTGGATATATATGGAATGCATATAGAAATTCAGGCTCATTAATTACCTAGTTGTTCTAAGGAGTCATATTTTAGGATATTACATTACCATCACTGTAAGAAAACTAAGTAAGACCTCATTGTCAGCAGGTTCTAGACATGCGGATACCTTGGCCTATTGGTATATAAGCTCATGATAGCAACTAAAGAAGAGAGATCTTATTCTTCATTCTTTCCTTTCCAAAACCCAATCATCAAAATACGTACCCTACCAAACTTCAGTAGCTCTTCATGTTAACCCAAGGTGAACCACCACCCAAACAACTCTTTTCTTCTCCATGTTAATCTTACTAGTTAATAAGTTTTTATTAGGTAAGACTGAAATTTGAGATGTCAAAATTCCTAACATCTCAACCAACCTTACCATTAAGCCAAATTGTCATTTGCATTCTTTTTTTAAATTTCATTAAGATCTCAATCTTACCATTTAATCAAATCATCATTTGCATTTTTTTAAAAAAATTCATTGATTACTATATACTTCCGTCAGGGGCGAAGAAAATAAGATTATAACAAGGGTGGATTCAAGGGAAAGATCACTAGTTCAAATGGTTAAATAGTAATTTTAATCCTTCTTGAACAACTTTAACCACTTGATCATATGGGTTGGTAGCCCATTCTAAACATTTTTAATATAAAATTTATGTCTTGTCCCCTAAGAACTTTTAATTTTATTTGGCTTTCTAGTATAAAATTCTTGACTTCACCTTTTATAAAAATATATAAAATTAACACGGCCAAGGATAGTCTCTCACTCAAATTAATTTAAATCTCTCAACTTAACTCCTTATCTATTTTGCAATATTAAGATTGCCATCTAAGCTATTTATTATTATGAAATTATTTATGGGCATAAAAGCTTTATAATAGAATTTGTTGTATTTTAAAAAACATTTAATCTTTTGCAATTGAGTTGATGTTTAGTTAACTTGTGACACCAACTCAAACAAGAACTATATAAGTATTATTATAAATACAACATTTAGATTGAATATCAATTCTAAGGCATTAAATATACATATTTTTCAACAAATTTTTATCATAAATATAACATTGAATGAATTTTGAGTTTAGTTTAGTTTCTCGTTCTTTTATTGAAATTAAAAAATGATTACAGGGCCTAAACAAAACACCAAAAATAAAGGAGAGCATAATTGAAAATCAAAATACCAAAAACTCACACATACCATGTTGTGGATGGAAAAGTTCGTGGACTGCAATGGGGAGAGTGTCCTTTACTCAATAGCATGTAGCATCGGGATCTTGGCTAGATTAGATGACAAGTGAAGTTAGTAATGAAGAAGAAAGAAGGGTTAATGTTACCTATGTGTGGGACGTGACCTAAGGGCTTAGAAAGGACAACAAGAAGGCCCTAGGAATTGCTTTGTGGACTCCTCAAACTCTTCTAACTCCTCAAGGGAAAGAAACTCCCAAGTGAGTTGAAGAAGAAAAAAAAGAGGTAGAGACTTAAGGATCGATGTTTAGGTGCTAAGGGGGCAGTGAGAGGACTCTGCAAACTCCTCGAACCCCTTCAACTCCTTAGTGGGAGGATCAACGAATCTTACAGTATTTGAAGGAGCTAGGTGCTGAAACTACATGAGAGATGAGTAAGGCATGCTTCGCGGGCTCCTCTAACTTCTTAATGGAAGGATTGATTAATCTTGTAGTATTTGAGGGAGAGAAACCTTGAAGGTGTGAAAGAGATGAGTAGGGCATCCTACACAGACACCTAGTAGATGATGGGTCTAGGGTTAGGTGTTGAAAGGCCTTGGGGCAAGGCCTTATCTTAGGGTTATTAAGCAACTTACGATTGTCAATGACTCCTTAAACTCCTCTTAGGGTGCGAGGAACTTGTGGCTATGGTTTTGAGGTTACCTAGGCATGTAATTTTGAAGCAATAAGAGGCTTGATTTATGGATTCTGTGTGGTTATAAGGGCTTACGGGCTCTTCAGTCCCCTTCTTTGAAATTTGATGAGGAAACTATGGTTAGTGTGTGCTGGAAGTTTTACCTTCGGGGCACACTCCAACACTCAAGGCATATATTTGACCAAATTAAAAAATATTATAGAAAGAGAGTATAAAGGGAAACCTTGTGATTAGGTGACTTATAGGATGATTACAAATGGAAACTTGAGTGTTAGGTGCCATGCTCCCATTGGAGGTTTAGAAGGCATGGCATCGGTGCAAAAGATGCTCTTTAAGTCTTAAATTAAAGGATCTTTACCCCTAACGTGGGCCTTCTTCACCACAATGGACTTCTCCTGTTGATCTTTCGACCATCTTTTGGGTTATTAGTATTTTATTCCTCAATATTGACTCCCTTTTTAGTTTAGAAATGTGTAAATATTCCCGAATATTGTGGCATTTCTCTTCATTTCCTAAGGTAAGGTAGCTTGTTTTTCCTTTAAGGGTAATGTAGGAGACTAGCTTGTTTCTTTCACTAAGGGAAACAACTAATTGGAGTTTTGCTTGTCACGAGGTTCCTTATTATGTTAATTTGTCTATCTTTGGACTCCCTTGAATTAATGCACGTTGCTTTCTAAAAAAGGTGATCATTGTCATGTAACGGACTTATTGAATTCATCATTGTCCTTAATGTCCTTTTTGTGTGATTATTTCGTCTGTTGTCTTAACGTTTTTTTTGGCACGAAACTACAAAATGGATACTTTAGACATAGGTTCTCCTCAAAGGAAAACATAGCGTGATGATTTTCTTATCATTCATGAATTACTTCTTATATGTCTTCCTACGTTTCCTAGTATGAGGTCATGATGCCTTTGTAGCTTCCTCGAAATGCCAATAGAGGTTCCTTTATAACGACCTGATAAATAGGGGTGTCGTAAAGTATATTTTCAGGACTCTATTTCCGTAAATCGAACTCGTAAATATTTTTAATAAATATTTGCTAAGTTATTTGTGTAGCTAATTAGGTTTCGGTTAAGCGAATTTACTTGAATTAAAAGTAATTAGGTATAAGGACTAAATCACATTTGAGTTAAAAGTTGAATTATAGATTAAAAATTAATTAAAAGGCCAATGTAGTAATTATACCTATATATATAGGTATAGTGGACGGCATATGTTATAAAAATATGTTATAATATTAAAAATCTTAACTATTAAGTTAAATGTATATATGTATTATATAATAATAATAATTAGTATAATAAAACAAAATTTGTATTAAAAGAAAGAATAAAGAAATAGAAATAGAAAGACATGCAAAATTAAGAAAGAAAAAAGGAGAGACGCACGGCCTAAGGGCTTCAAACTTTCAAATTTCAATTGGTTAGTCAATTTATTCTATTTTCTTGTAATTTTTATATTTTTCGAATCCCGGTGTTAAGTACTACTCGAACCATGTTGAAATTTTAACAATTATTAAGATTTTAAATGTTGTTAATGTTGAATATTTTAGTATTAGGGATTCAATTATAGATTCTTAAGCTAGAAATGAAAAAGGATTAAATTGTAGAATAAATTGTAAATTTTGAGTAATAAGGACTAAATTGTGAAAAATTTGAAATTTAGGTGTTTAAGTGAAAATAGGGAGTTAAATTTATTTTAAAGTGAAATTTGTATGAAAATATAGAATTAAATGTAAAGAATAAAAATTAGTCTCGGTTTAGGGACTAAATTGGAATTTAGGAAAATATTGAGTAAAAACTCAAAAATTCATATGAAATTGAATTGTGTTGTATTGATGAATTTTAATTGTTTTAATTTCGTAGCAAACATCGTACCAGGATTCTCGACTAAAAAAGGGAAGGATAAAATCGACGTCGAATAGCTCGAAACTCACAGTTTGTATTTCTATAATCCAAACCTAGTTGTTAATTATTGTAATTCGATTTAATGCATATGGTAAGTGTTTGAGGTGAGTATTTGACATTTTGATAGTTGATTGAAATGGATTGAATTGGTATATAAATTATGAATGTATTAATTATTGAATTGAAAAGAATATATGTGCTAATGTGAAAGTTGGATATTTATTATTATATATTGAATTGAATTTATACGTATATGTGATTATATGAAAATTTTATATTGGATATTGGTTGTTTTTGAAATGTGAAATTAAACCCTATTAACTGTATCGGGCTGAGTCAGATATAGATGGCATGCCATAGGATAGGAAGAGTTCAGGGATTTCTTCAACTTCGAGTCGCTGGGGCACTGGGTGCCAATTTGCTTCAGTTTAACCGATGAGACACTGGGTGTTAATATATATAGCGCTGGGTGCAGTTATTACTTCGGATTTATCCGATGAGGCATTGGGTGTCAAACTGGTGTGTTGGTTGAATCCGTGTATCCGTTCGAGTCCGAGTCCGAGTCGTGTTAATAGGGGTAATTAAATAAAACGGTTCTATAATTGATATTGGATGATATTGTATGTGAATTAAAAATGGGATAGAGATTTGAAACATGAAAATGAGATATGTTGTGACTAAATGAGATACATGAGTTATGTACTGATGAATTGAGTATTGAATGGCTAATGCCAATGTATAAACAATTGTGGTTTGATATGTGAATAGCTATTTATATAGAAATTGTGTAAATTAGGACATTGTTAATCAAATAAAAGATGTTAGCATGTGCAATTTGAGTGTAGTATGAAATGATGTTGAAACGATGTGCTAATATGTATGAATTCAAAAGGTTGACATATGATAGTTGTGATCTTAGTCATTAATATGTGTTTATATTTCAATTGTGCATTTTGTATTCCCTTGTCTTTAAATGTTTGGATTATAGAAATATCACTGAGTTTTACTCAGCGTACGGTTTTGTTTTCCATCCGCAGGTTAGGTACTTCTCTTTTGATCGCCGATTCAGCATCCAACAACAATCCTGAACTCAAATGTGGTGATATTTATATTTTGTCGGCATGTACCTAGGATGTCTAGATGATAGTTATTTTGTGGATGGATTGTAAATGAGGTTATAAGTGTAATGTTGGTTTGGTATATATATAAACATGTGTTTGTGTTTGAATCCATAGTATGGTACGACCCTGTGAACCCTACAGTAAATTTTTTTCTAAATTTTCCTAAAATTTTCAAATGCTTCCGATTTAGTCCCAAATCGTTTCTAAAGTGATTTTAAGCCCTCAAAGGCTTTAATAAGGGATTCTATGCATGTTAATGATAAATTATATTATGATTTTTTTTTGAAATGTTTGAAAATGAATGATTTAGATTATGGTTACTCAGTAATACTCCTAAAACCCTATTCTGACGACGGATATGGGTTAGAGGTGTCACATCTTTAGTTACAACATTTCTTTCCATTTTTTCCATCATCTCCTCTACCTTTATTTTATCTTTGTGGATCTTGGTACGTGACTATGTGAAAGTGTGCATTCCTCATTGCTAAGTTCACATGTGTTTCTTTTGAAGGGATTCTTTAAACTCCATGAATTCTTAAGACTCCTTTCGATCTTTTGTGCCTCTGAGGAGGATGACACATTTTTTTATTTTGGTGTATTAATTGGAGGTTAGTATGGCAAATGAACCTCCAAGAATCACGATATGCGAGACGTCATCATGTAAAGTGAGGTTTATAACAACATGATTTTCAATGATGCCAAAAAAGGCAGTTTCAGAACTCCATTTTCGTAAATCAAGTCCGTAAATATTCATATTTAATATTTACAAAGTTAGTATAAAAGTATATTAAAGTTTGGTCCAGTAATTTTTTGAATTAATTTTTAATTTAGGTGTAGGGACTAAATTCTAAAAGTCTAATCGCAATAGATTTTTAATTAGCTAAAGGTTTAAAATGGTAAATAAACCATTTTGTTACATCAAATAGCGTATGATGATGTTAAATTTCGCTAATTTTAATTAATTGTGATTAATTTTTAATTAATTAATTTTTAATTAATTTAATTAAGTTAATTAAGTAATTAAAGATTTAATTAACGTATATAAGATAAATTTTAATGGGATTTTCCCCTCTTCTTCATTTCACCTAACCGATCATGCTTTGAAAACCTAGGAAAAATCATTTTTGAAGCTCAAGCTATTTAGTCCCTAATTGGTAAGCATTTTTAGCCATTTTCTTTTAATTTTTATGTTTTTGAGGTCATGAGAACTTGATTTAGCTGGCCTATGTACCAATTTGCAAAACTGGTAAAGTTTTTGAAAGTTTTCATTATTGTTTTCTTGAAGATTTTGGTGTTAAATTGATAGATTTTAAGCTTTGATTATGAAAAATGACATTGTAAAGTTTAATTGTTAGTTTTGTATATAGGGACTAAAGTGAATAAATTGTAAAATTATTGTAAAATTTAGATATAAATAGAAATTAAAGGGTTCCTAAGGGATGTAATTGAATTCAGTTTTTAAATCAAGGGTCAAAATTGAAAGATATAGTTATTTCAATTTTAGGGACTAAATTGAATAAAATATAAAAATTAGGGTTATTGAAAATAATATTGTATAGCTTCATTAATGTCACGAATATTGTATAAATGTTTGGTATTGATGAATTGAATGGAATAATTGTATAAATCAAGAATTGGATCAAATCGGAGATAATTGAAGAAAAGCTAAAATTATCGATTAGTCCTTGAATATTCAACTTGTTTTCTATTTTGATTAGGAAGTTCATATGGTATTTAATTATATAGGTTTTATGTATTTGGTTTATAATTATATAGGTGTTTGGATGTGAATTGGTTTAAAAATGCTAGAATTGGACTGAATTGTAAAGAAATGTTTATACATACAAAAGTTGCCCATATGAACTTAGTAAAGGTTAGGATATGATTAACATGCCAATAGGGTTCTGTGTGGGGTTGTACAGGATTGATTACAGATATTATCGAGTTCCAACATTTGTTGCGGACTCACATGTACATGTGACACAGGTTTAGCTCAGACGAGTAACCTGATGTCGTTTTAAAGGTTTAGCCCGGACAGGTATCTTGACATGTTTATATTCAACTTGGAAAAGAAACTAGTGTGGTGTAAATACCTATATTTCTAAGCCCATTTACTAGGGTTCATCGGGTGAAACAATTATATGAAACGAGAAATTGATATGGAATGATATGAACTTCATGTACAAATGGATAAAAGTTGAATTGAGTATGAATAATGCATCAAAGTAATGACTTTGATATGTATGTGACTGAATCATTCCTTGATTGATTGTTGGATTCCATCTGCCTTGTCTTTATTGTAAAAAAAAAAATCATCCTCAAGAAAAATGTTGGTGGAGACCAAATGTGAAATGTGACACATGTGGTAGACAAGCACATGGAAAGAATTTGTAGAATCAATAGAAGGAGGAGGAAACTAGCATAGTGGCTGAGCAATACCAAGAGGAGAAATTTTCTGTTGCAACATGTTTTACAAGTAGAAGCACTTTCAGGAGTTGGCTGGTGGATGGTGGTTGTACAAACCATGTGACAAATGATCAAGATCTTTTCAAGAAACTTGATAAAACAACTATGTCCAAAGTCAGAATTGGAAATGGTCAGTATATTCCAATAAAAGGAAAATGAACAATAGCCATAGAAAGTCAAACAGGTTTAAAGCTCATTTCTAATGTTTTATTTGTGCCTAAAATTGATAAAATTTGTTAAGTGTTGGACAACTAATTAAGAAGGGGCTCAAAGTCTCTTTTAAAAACAAATATTGCTTAATTAGATATACTGAAGGCAAAGAGGTGTTCAACATAAAAATAAAAGGCAAAATTTTTACTGTGAATATAGTGGAAGATGAGCGAGTTGTCGTTTCACAACAAGAAAGCGATACAATGCTTTGACACAAACAACTTAAGCATTTCCATCATAATTTTTTGCTCTATGTGCAAAAAAAAAAAAAAACCAAATTGTTCTTGGGCTTCCTGACTTAGAAGAAGAGTTTCTTCTATGTATATTATGCTAATATAGGAAGCAAACAAGACTCTCTTTCCCAAAAGAATCAACTTGTAAAGCAACATAAAGATTACAGTTGGTCCATACAGATGTTAGTGGACCTAAAAAGACATCGTCCTTGAAAGGGAGTAAGTACTACATTGCCTTTATTGATGATTTTACAAGATTTTGTTGGATTTATTTCATTGCTTACAAATATAAAATTGTTGATGTGTTCTGTAGACATAAGGCTTTGGTTGAAAACCAAAATGAATGCAAGATACAATAGAACAGAGTACACATTTGAAGAATTTAACAAATTCTATGAAGATGTAGGCATTGGTCATCACCTCACTGCACCGTACACTCCACAAAAAATAGGGTCGTGGAGAGAAAAAAAAACCATATTGGAGATGACAAGATGCATTTTACATGAGAAAGGGTTGCTAAAGAATTTCAAGGCTGAAGCAGCAAATACAACAATATATCTACTAAATAGATTGCCAACAAAAGCATTAAAGAAGCAAACACCATTTAAAGTCTAATTTGGTTATAAATCTTTGCTAATGAGTTTAAAGACTTTTGGTTGTTTGTGTTTTTTTTTTATGTACCTCATATGAAAAGAGACATGTTGGATAAAAATTCAGAACCAGAGGTCTTTATTAGATATAGCAACACTTCAAAAACTTATAGCATCTACTTGCCACATACTAATAAAATTGTTGTCAACATACATGTCAAGTTTTTGGGAAAAGAGAAGTGGGTTAGAATGAGTTGTGTCAGCAGTATTTTGATGAAGTCATTGATGATCTCTTAGTTAGAGACATAAGGACACTTTCTGATATTTATCAGAGGTGATATGTAGTTATTTTTGAACCAGTCAGTTTTGTTGAAGATGTTGAACATGAAAAATGGAGGGTTACGATGCAGAAGGAGTTGAATATGATTGAGAAAAATGGTACTTAAGAGCTAGTGGATAGATCTTCCCACAATAAACCTATTGGGGTTAAATGGGTTTACAAAACCAAATTCAACTCTGACAGTTCTGTAAACAAGTGTAAGGTGAAGATGGTCATGAAAGGATATACATAAATGTTTGGCATAGATTTTTCAAATACATTCACACTAGTAGCGTTTTCGGATATTACAAGAATGTTGCTAGCTCTTTTAGCTCAAAAAGGATGGAGGATTTATTAACTAGACATCAAGTCAGCTTTTTTGAATGGCAACTTGAAGGAAGAGATTTTTGTCGAGAAATCTGACAGTTTTGTTGCGAAAGGGAAAGAAGATAAATTATATCTCCTTAAAAAGGCCTTGTATGGTTTAAAACAAGTTCCCAAAGCCTAGTATAACAAGATTGACATTTGCTAACCTTGGCCTTTCAGAAGAGTTTGAGTGAATTTACACTGTATGTTAAAAAGGATGAAAGAGATTTATTAATTGTGTCCTTATATGTTGATAATTTGCTTGTGTTAGGGAGCAATGTAGAGTTGGTGAATAAGTTCAAAGCTGAAGTAAAGCAAGCTTTCAAGATGATCGATCTTGGTGAGATGACTTACTTCCTTGGGATGGAAGTCACCAAAAGTAACATGATATTTTCTTATACCAATAAAAAAATGCCAAAGAAATATTGAAAAAATTCAGAATGGAAGAATGCAAGCCTACATCCACTCTTATGAACTAGAAAGAGAAAATCTGTAAAGATGATGGTGTTTCAAAGGTAGATAAAAGACTTTATAGAAGTATGATCGGATGCTTGATGTATTTAATTGCAACAAAGCCAGATATAACAGATGTCGTAAGTCTACTTTCAAGATACATGCATTGTGTTAGTGAAATTCATTTACAGGCAACAAAATGCGTGATAAGATATGTTAAAAGGCACTATTGACATTAGCATTAAGTTTAGTCAAGTTCAGGATTTCTGTTTTCATGGTTTCTCTGGTAATGATTGGGCTGGATGTGTTGATGATATGAGAAGTACTTTAGGTTACTATTTTAGTTTCAATTACGGTGTTTTCTCATGGTGTTCAATGAAGCAAGACATAGTAGCTCAATCTACTGCTAGGCAGAGTATGTTGCTACTGCCACAACCGTAAATTAAGCTTTATGGCTTAGGAAGTTGCTAACAAATTTATATATGAAGCAAGAACTGAGTACTAAGGTACGTGGTCATAAACAATCAAGTTGCTATATCCATTGCAAATGATCTGTTTTTTCATGGAAAAACAAAGCACTTCAAAATAAAATTGTACTTTCTGAGGGAGGTTCAGAAGGAAGGAGAACTATAACTTGTCTACTGCAATACCAAAATTCAAATTGTAGATATTTTAACTAAAGCTCTTTCTAGAACAAGATTTGAGTTTCTATGAAAAAGACTAGGTGTTGCATCTTCTGAGTTAAGGAGGAATGTTGAAAGTTATGCCTAAGAATCTGCTAGGAATCAGTCGAAGATATGCGGTTGTAACAAGATTTATTTTCAAAATTTAAATTTGATTTCAAATTTTTTTTTAAAATTTTGTTAGTATTTATAAATATAGCTTTGATCTTTCAATAAGATGTGTATTCACTAAAAAAATACATAAATTTTTCTTGACTACTGAGTGTTTTTTTTACCAACACTTCCCATATATTGTGATAATTTTGTTCATATTTTATGATAATTTTGTCTTCATCGCAGAACGTATGCATGTTTTTTTGTGGGGTTAAAAAAAAGTTGCAGTCTGAGAAATTATATATAGAGAGAGAGGTGCACATGCAGAAAAACAACTTGGATTATAATAACATAGTGAATGCATAAACTACTGACGAAGTTTCTAATTTAGAAAAAATCTATGAGAACTCATCCTAAAGTGGAGTATTCTGTATCCAAAAGTTAGCTTGCAAACCCTATTTAGGTTTTTTTTTATGGAAAAGCTAGATAACCTATTTATTTCTAGCTATTTAACAATGGTGAGTCCAATTGCTATAATCTAGATTCTATTGCAGATCGATAGCCTCCACCCAAACTGCCCAAAAAAATATCTAAGAGCTTACGTTGGTAATTATTTATCACCTCTAAGGTTCATCCAAAATAGACAGCTTAATTCAAGATTGGTCTGCATCAGCCAAATATCTCTACTATTGAATCTTTTAATGAGTTTGGTTATTACATCTTTATATATAATTTTATCATTCTTCAATTAGTATTTATATCAATTTTTTTATAAATATATTTGTTATATAATTTTGATTTTACTCACCTAGTGAGCAAGGAGTTCATGTTGCACAATTTGAACTCAAAATAAATTTTAAACATATTAACTTCAAACAAATCAACCTTATTATCACAATCAAAACCACATTTTTATTTTACATCAATTTTATATAAATATATTTTTCATCCATAATTGACATAATCTAATCCCTTTGTTTATATATGAATTAATATTTGATGCATTAAATGGGGTTAAAATGAACATGTGTCTATTTTTTTATACATCAATTAAAAAGCTTCACCGCCAATATATTATAAGAATATCTTTATCATTTTATATAAAATCTATAAAAATAGAAGAAGTTTAAAAGTTATATTGTGATATTTGAACATAAGACATTATCATTTTCAAGACTTTTAATTTTATTATTTCAACCAAAACCTTATTTGTTCTTAGCATTGATATTTTATAAATATATTTTGTATATTATTTTTTCGCCCTAGACCTATCAATTCTTACTCAAGCCTGAAAGTTGACCCAATCAACTTGTACCCAAACCTGATCCAACTTGATTTGACCATAAAATGTCAACAACCCGAACTTGTCCAATTCGAATTCAAATATGCCCAAATCTAAAATTGTCCCAACCTAGAATGATTTAAATAAATAACTTAAAGTGACACAAACTTAAATTAAGCATAATTTTTAAAATAATAATACATATAACCTAAATTTGAAATTTATTTTAATTTATAGCTTCTAAATTATAATCATCATGGTTTATTGTCATAGAATTTGCAATAACTCAAAAAAATATTTGAATTTAATTTTATTCGAGTTCAAAGTCTTTAAAATTTTGGACCTTATTTCATTTTATCTTGATTTGGGTTTATTTGAAAATCCTAAAATATTTTTGATTAAAATTTCTTACAGTTTTACATGGGTTTTAAATCTCAAGATTTTTATTGAAGTTTGCTTAATAATTAAGTGTAAATTAGGTAATTTTTAACAATAAAATTATCAAAATTTTAGATTAAAACTACTATTAACAATAAAGTTATCAAAATTATTGAAAAACGTAAATAAAAGTTGTGTTATTAATGTAAAATAGAGTTATTACTTGAATAAAACTCCAAACATTTTAATTATTACTTAATTAATATTAGAGTTATATACCACTTAAAATTTATGTTTAACTTTATAAATAGGACTGAGTGATTAGTCATATTCAATCAATTAACATTTAAAAATTATCAATAAAAATAGAGTTGGTTAGCATTAATAAATTAGAATTATATAAAAGGAATAAAACATTAAATTAATGGTTCTTTGAAGAGACAATATTAAATTAAATTTGAACAATAATGACATCGAGAGTGACCGAAAATTATTTTAATTGATGTTGAGGTAAGCTATTTATAATGTGTGGAGTAAGCACTCTCAAAACAGTCCTTTTTTTTATCTATCTTAATTGATGATGAGATAAGTTGTTTATACTCTGTGAAGTAAGCACTCAAGAGAAAATGTTTTGTGAGTTTATTTGAAAAAATTTAAAATTTAACAATTAATTTTTAGTCACTATTATTAAATATGTTTATTAATTTTTATAAATATCTTTTGTATTTATTATTATAAATATGGTATGTTTTAATACTTAATTTTATTATTTTTAAAATTAATATTATAACTTACTTTCTTATATAATTTTAAATTTATATATTATTTAAAATTAATAGCATGCAATGACTTATAAACTAGTTATATTGAAAAGTATGTGAAGCACTGATTAGGAAAATAGGAATTCTAATTAACTACTCACATTGTTATAATATTAACGTGCTTCATGGGAGATTCTCGGTTGTGCTTTCTGTCAAGAAAAACCAATACAGATACAAAGCCGAGCAACATAATTCATAAAGTCGGTGAGAATAAAAAAGTTGAGCCAAACTATGGATCCTTCCTTCCTTCAAGCTCTAAATTCGGACATGTTGCTTCAATCTCCACGAAGTTTGCTTGAATGTTTCTCGTCAAATAATAAGCTTTTTCTCGACCCAGATTTCCTTTCATTCGACGACATTCTACACCCCAAAAGCTTGTCTCCTCCTCCACAGAGCACCTCTCTTTCTTATAATGATTGGTCAACCGAATCATCAGACTCTGCTTCCTGTGGATTGTATCATTCCAGGTCCAAGAAACGAGAAGAAAAAGAAGAACCAAACAAGGAAAAATCATATAGAGGTGTTAGGAAGCGACCGTGGGGGAAATTCGCGGCGGAGATAAGGGATTCAACTAGGCGTGGCGTGCGGGTTTGGCTTGGAACGTTCGACAGTGCAGAGGCAGCTGCTTTAGCTTATGATCAAGCAGCTTTATCGACACAGGGTCACAAAGCAGTGCTCAATTTTCCCACTGAAACAGTCCGAGAATCTCTTCGAAACATGAATTACCACTGCCAGGAAGGTACCTCACCAGCCATTGAACTAAAGCAGAGGAATTATTTACAAAGGAAATCGTTGGCCAAGCAAAACAAAAAGCAGCAGTCCTTGCAGGCAAAGAATAATGTGGTGGTGTTGGAAGATTTGGGATCTGATTACTTAGAGCAACTTTTGACCACGTCTCAAACTGCTAGCTCTTGGTAAAAAAATAAAATAAAGTACAACAGCCATCATAAAATTTGTTTCTTCCTTTTCTTTTTCTTTTTTTTTCACCATTATCAAATAAACGTCTCAAACTGCTAGCTCTTGGTAAAAAAATAATTGCCATGGTAGATGTAATCTCATGCGGGCTTTCTCCGGCAGGTGCGCTCTGTTTTATTTCAGTTCAAATATTGCTGCCTGAATAAATTGTTTAAAGCTTAGCCGCAATCCAGGGAATGTTAAGTTGAATGCATTCAATATTCCGCTGCATTTTATTAGGCAACTTCGATTTGGAATGTAAATTGAAAGGGGCAAAACGTCACACTCGATATACTGCATTTTACTGTTCTTTTGTTTTTGGTATATTAAAGTTACAGATCATTTGTGAAAGGAGGACAAGAAATTCAATACCTAACTGGTTTACATGATTATCATAAAAATATGACACCCAACATATCTAAAATTCAAACCATTACATTAATAATCTTTTTCACTTATCCAAATTGGATGCTGGTATATATAATTTGGTTTTAAAGTGAAAGTATATTCGGGGCAAAATACCAAAAAAAGTCATTTTTTTAAATTTATCGAAATGGGCCCGGTATTTTGTTATTTACCGGAATGGGTCATTTTTCCTAAAATCGCATCCATGTCAGCGCGAAGTCATAGGACGTGTCAGCAAATCGTGTCCACGTCAGAGCGCTTTGCTGACGTGGCAGCAAATTGTGTCCATGTAAGCGCGATTTGTTGCCACGTCAGCAAAACGCTCTAACGTGGACACGATTTGCTGCCACGTCAGCGCGCCCCTGGGGACGCGTTTTCCCCGTTTATCCCACGTTAGGTTTTTGGTTTTTAGGGTTAAGGTTTAGGATTTTTAGGGTTTTGGAAAAAAAAAGTAAACAAATAAGGGATTAGGGTTTAGGGTTTCCTAATTAAATTAATTATAATTTATTCAAAATTAGATTACATTTCGTGTTTATGGGTTTTTAAGATAAAAATCAAAGCAGGATGCTTTATCAGAAGAATTTCTGAAGTTGCGCCCACGTGTACGCGTTTTTGCTACAGTAGGTCTTGGAAGAAATAATTTTGACTTGACGTTTCTGAGCAAATAGTATAAAAAACGCTTCAAGCAGGATGCTTTATGAGAAGAATTTGTGAAATCGCGCCCTCGTGGACGCGCTTTTGCTACAGTAGGTCCTGGAAGAAATAATTTCGACTTGACGTTTCTGAGCAAATAGTTTAAAAAAACGCTTCAAGCAAGATGTTTTATGAGAAGAATTTGTGAAATCGCGCCCTCGTGGACGCGCTTTTGCTACAGTAGGTCCTAGAAGAAATAATTTCGACTTGACATTTCTGAGCAAATAGTTTAAAAAAACGCTTCAAGCAGGATGCTTTATGAGAAGAATTTGTGAAATCACGCCTTCGTGGACGCACTTTTGCTACAGTAGGTCCTGGGAAAAATAATTTCGACTTGACGTTTCTGAGAAAATAGTATAAAAATGCTTCAAGCAGGATGCTTTATGAGAAGAATTTGTGAAATCGCACCCACGTGGACGCGCTTTTGCTACAGTAGCATGTTTGGGCTGAGGCTATAAATGAGACAAAAAATGTTCTCAGAATGCATAAGTTACAACAGAAACAATTTAGATAGGCTAAAAAGGTTAGAGTTTCAAATATGATTGAACATATTCGTGCTATTATTTATTATGATGGTGAGGTTTGCCACACCGAGAATGGTGTTGTTTTTTTGTCGGAGAATACGGTGCGACTGGTTTTTAACCAGAACATAGATTTGATAGAACTTCGTAAAAGAATTAGGCGTAAAATTTTCGGAACGACGCCAATGAAAGTTCTGTCTATTACGTATCGATTTTGTTCTTCTGTTGATCCGGTGACATATGACTCGTTCGACATAAAATGTGCTCGTAGCTTAGAGGCAATGATGTAGACTCATCTTGCTAGTGGAGCACCTTATATTGAGTTATATGTACAATTTACATCGCAAAATGATGTACTTATGACCGGTGTTCGAGATGTATACATGACCCCTGGCCGACACTCGGTTAGTGGGTTACAAAACACGGAACAGCCCATGTTTGGTAGCGGTGTGGAATACACATCCCCTGCAAGACACTCTGTCGATATTTTTTTCAATTATTAATTGATAATTGTATTAATTGTTAGTAAAATTATCAAATTATATCAAATTATTAATTGTTAGTACCAGTCAAGGGTTAGGGTTAGGGTTAGTGTTAGGGTTTTTAAGTTAAGGGTTTAGGGTTTTTAAGTTAATGGTTAGGGTTTACGGTTTACGGTTAGGGGTTTTTTTAAGTTAAGTTAAGGGTTTAGGGTTTTTTAGTTAAGGGTTAGGGTTTAGGGTTTAGGGTTTGTCAATTAAATTATGCATTTAATTATAATTTATAAATTTTTAATAAATTAGTTTAGGGTTTTTAAGTAATAACTCAAAAAAATTATATTTTATTACATCAAATAATATCAAAATATTCAAAATGTTTGTACAAATATATTAAAATAAAAATCAATCTCCGTGGCCGCCGGATTTAGTGCCACATGGCAGCCGTCGACGGTTACGCGCTGGATTCCTCCTTTGTCCAGCTTTCGGCGACGGTTGTGGTTCCTCCGGTAGGGTATCTGGTTGTCGGAGTTGGGACAATAAGCCACCTTGATAGAATAGTAAATGTAGAGGTGTTTGCATCACCAACGGTGACGGTGTTTGAAACCCATATGGTGGTGGGGATTGGTAAAAAGAAGAGGTCCCCGACGGCCCCTCTTGCGATCCCTCGTACCCCGCTGGCCTATACATTGGCGGTCCACTCGGCATAACAGTAAATGGAGCTGAACCGGGATATTTGGCTCTAACCTGCCATAGGACTCGGAAAAGGAAACATATAAGGGTTAGGATACATAAAAGGGCTAGGAAACGCACATGGCATCATCTGAAAAGACTATACCGTGGGTATCGTCAGTTAAACTGCTAGGTCGGGTGACTGTGTCGGTGCTCTCGTTGGGCCTGGTGATTGAATGGCCGCTGATGATAGGCCGGGTGAATGTTTGGGCCCCGTTGATAGGCCAGCGTCATCGTCATTTCGTCTTGGATTTAAAGGCACGTGTCTTTCCCTTTGGACACGTAATTACCGCTGTCTCTCCTCTGCCGACAGTAAATACGGCTTGCCATGAATCCTAAACCATGGCATGTATTCCAGCACGCACACTAACTCTGGAATGATGATCGGTTCCCGAGTAGGTATATAATCATACCGACCTTCCCATATTTGGATGTACTCGGAACAGTATCTCGGTCAATCCGTATTCAATTGCCATAGGTCGATTTTGTTCATCATCAAACACCTCAGGTTCCATGGGAATCGGTTGTCTACATCTAAATTGTCGTAACACTCTGTCTGACTGGTGCATCTCTACGGACGCGTAGCTGATCAGCGCGACTTTCGCGTGCCAAGCGTTTGGATTTTGTAAGAACTCATCCGAAATTACTGCTCGAATTGTCAGATCCTCGTATGGTGTCCATTAAAACTATATGAACATAATAGAAATATTAGTTATATAAATAATACTAAATACTAAATACCAATTGACTAGCGAATGATGGAAATATCAATTTTATTTAATACTTACATGTACTTCCGACTGTTGGTCTAATAGAAGCCGTATATCTTCAAGAGAGGTAGATAATCGAGCATGACTTGCCGGATGGTTCCACCTAATTAAATAAATTTTTAGCATACTATTATTTTTAAAAATCTACATAATAATTGTAAAATCTAATATAAAATTTACCTCGTTATGGGTGGGAATGTATATGGGTGGTCCACTCGATGACATAAAAATGGAAAGCGAAACCGTGCCCATGACTGCAGTAGTGACAGGAAACCTCCGATTTTTGCTTTACTCGGTCGCGTTGTCCCGCACATCTCCCGATATAATGTTGCCAAGATAGCAGACCCCCAACTCAATTCACCAGCTGCTCTAAAATCAACGAGTTTCAGCAGCCATCTGAGATGTATGCGGCTCCGTGACAAGTCCGGCATTAGATAACCTCCAATTATCTGAAGAATGTATGCCTGAGCATATCGGATTCTTTCTACTTCAGTTGAATCATCATTCGGATCCGGGAATGTGTCTGTAACTAGCCCATCTCGATCCGACCTCTGTTAATTTTCTCCGGAATAGCGCCTAAAAGCTCGTAGCACACCGCTTCCCAATCGCCAGATTGAACAGACCCGGTCATTGGGTACTCGTCCATTGGCAATCCCAATTGCAGACTGACATCTTCCAAAGTGATAGTGCACTCTCCACATGGAAGATGAAATGTGTGCATCTCGGGTCTCCACCTCTCGATCAACTCACTGATAAGTTTCGGGTCCAACTTGCATCCCCGGCCTACTGTCGCCACGTGCCAAAAACCCGCTTCCCGCATGTAGTTCTCTACCAACGGTGATAGAGGAGCATGCATATTATGGATATAGTGTTCCAATATCCGATCTACAGACTTTTATAACAAATAATAAATTAATAATTATCTAAAAATGTATAAATAAAAAAATCTTAAATAATATTTAAAAATTAAATTTAACACTTACCATTTTCATTTATTCGACGGATATGTGCTGATTATCAAGACGAGTCAATTCTCCAGCCATTGATTTAATAATAAACACAAGTTTTTACAATTTAAAAAAAATTTAAAAAAATAATTTTTTTTAAAATTATTTAAAAATAGGGATTTAAGAGAAATTTAAGAGGAAATTGAGAGGAAATTGAGATTAAATATGGATTTGAGAGAAATTTGGAAGGAAATTGAGAGGAAATTGAGAGGAAATTTGAGAGATGATTAGTTTGCGAAAAAAAATAAAGGGTGGGGGTATTTATAGATTTTTTTTTGACCGTTGGGGGGGCAATGGTCAAAAAAATGACCGTTGCACTGTTCACACGCGGGGAAATCGCGTCCCCAGGGGTGCGCTACGTGGCAACAAATCGAGTCCACGTCAGCGCACTTTGCTGACGTGGCAACAAATCGCGCTTACATGGACGCGATTTGTGTCCACATCAGCAAAGCGCGCTGACGGGGATGCGATTTGCTAACACGTTCCCTGACTTCGCGCTGACGTGGACGCGATTTGAGGGAAAAGGGTCTATTCCGGTATATAATAAAATACCGGGCCCATTTCGATAAATTTAAAAAAATTAGACTTTTAATGGTAAATTGACTGTTTATTCGGTTTGTTTATAGCTGATGCAATGACCATTAAGGCTCTATTTCCGGCTAATGCCTATAGCAGTTGACGTTGATTATTTTTGTTGGGTGAGCTCTCTGATTCAATTGTAATAGGTATTTCTTTTTTCTGAAATTACCTCTTTGTAATTGTTCTCTAATTTTACAAAATTTCATAGGCCTAGAGATAAGGCTTTGTAGTTGGAGTCTGGCTTTGGTCATAATCTGTAATCGTAGAATTCAAAGTTCAAAACGTGGCACCTTGAACTGGTTTTTCATTTTCAAGGTGGAGGGGGTGGCGTATTTGAGAGTACTTCCAACGTGTCAGGAAAACGGGATAAGTATGAAAGCCAAATCGAATGGGAATTTTGACTATGAACAATATCATGCACGTAAAATCAGTTGTAAAATATAAGAAAGTTGCATCTTACTATCTTTTCAGTAAAAAGAAAAAAAAAAATAGTGAAGGAATATTGTAGAACTGGAAAGATAATAAAGCATCAATCAAGTCGTTTGAATTCTCAACAAAAAGATGTACCCTATAAATTTCTTTTCGTAAGCTTGACTAAGTTGGTTATGGAGCAGCAGTATTCATGCCAGGTGTGCTTGTTAAATTATGACATCCGATTTGGGGATGTGTATATAAAACGAGAAGCTGGCGTGGAATTCGACACGTCCTCTGCTTACTGTTCTAGATACATAGCTAAAACTTGTGAATCTGGATTTTTTCCATCTTAATAGTACTGTGGATTTTTTTATAAGAATTAACTTTATATTTCATGTTCGCCAGGTTTAAAAAATATCTCTTCTTATAACCATCCCTTGGGACTAAGGATATTTTGGGTGGGTTTAAAAGTGATATTGGGTGCAGTATATTTAATTTATTTTTATCTTATTTTATAATATTTAATTTTATCGTTATCATTATTTTATACTAGTTACAAATAAACATATCATTCATCCAAATTCTCCTTTGAAAGGTAAATTTCTTTCAAGTGGCTCTCTCTTTATCCTTTTTCTTATTTGTTAAGTTAGAACTTATTTAAGCATAGAAGATTGATGGATGTGAAAACCAATAAAAATATATTTCTATTCAAAAATAAATTTGTAGATAACAATGCGTTAAATTTTTTAAATTAAATAATTTAGTTTATGATTGTTAAAGTTGATTTAACATTCAACATATTTAAATATTTGTAATTAAAATAAAATATATATATAAAATATTAAAGTTGAATTAGAAACCACAAACTTGAAAAATTAAAATGTCAAAATGTATTATAGAAAAATTAGCAATTAATGAAGAAAATAACGTAAAACAAAATAATACTAAATATGATCATAAGTTTTTTTTCTCTCATACATATGAAAAAAAATTATTTAGCAAAATATGTCGGAAAGTCAATTATTTGGAAAATATAGTTGAAGTTGGGACCTTGAGATAGGTGACTTCAAATATGAACCTAAATAGGGGCAAAGTTAGAAAATTTTTTAGGGGGTCAAAATTAAATTATAATTTTTACGATAGTAAAAATGTAATTTTTAAAGGATTAGATCAAAATTTTATCATTTTTAGGGGAACAAAGTGCAATTTTACCTTTACTAATTTAAAATTTTTAAAAATTAAAAAGTCCAAAATAGAAAATTTTCCATTTTAGGGGGGTTGGGGCCCCTGCTAGCCCCTAGATTCGCCCCTAAACCTGAAGTAACTGACTTCCATCGTAACAATTTTAGTTAATTTCAATTCTTTTTATCTTTTAAAAATTCAAAATACTCTTCATCTTTCTCCAGCAACATATATAAAAATAAATATATTATTAGGAGATATTATATTATTATGAGATATTATCTTTTAGAAATATATAAATATATTATATATTATTGTATTTCATTTAGACATATATTTAGGAATATATTATATATATTTTTTATTCCTACGTGACTATTGATGTATAAATATTATGTATACTTTTAATATCTATGAAAAAGATTAAAAGGGATTACCCTATTCTTTTCATGGTATCTAGAGCTTAAGTTCCCCTTTTATTTATTTACTTTTTTCTCCAAGTTGTTTGCTTCTTATCTTATCTTTTGTTTTGCTCGGCGGCGTCAGCTTTCGGATTGGCTATTGCCTGCCTTTTAACACAAAATTTTTAGGAACGAAATTCTGTATTTCATGAGTGTACTAAACATATCGAAGTGGATTGCCACTTTGTTAGGGATGCAATTCGGGATGGGTTAATTACACCTTCTTATGTTCTGGCCTCCGTTCAGTTAGCTAACATTTTTACAAAGGCATTTGGTAAACCGCAATTTAAATTCCTTCTCAACAAGTTGGGCATTTATGATCTACATGCTCCAACTTAAGGGGGTGTTAGGATATTATTATGAGATATTATCTTTTAGGAATACCTAAATATATTATATATTATTGTATATATTTAGAAATATATTATATATATTTCTTATTCATGCGTGACTACTGTTGTATAAATATTATGTATACTCTTGAGATTTATCAATAAGATTAAAAGGGATTATCCTATTCTTGTCATATATTCTATTATGAACTTATCATAAAAATATTTAAAACAAACTATATAAGAGTTTCACATTAGTTTTCTAGGCAAGAGATTGATTATTCAATGGCTTTTAATAAACCATTCTTCTTCCTCCTCCTCTTGTTGTTTCTCTTGTTGAAGTTGTTGCAGAGCTCAAGCTTACAAACATGGATCAAAGCTGATTACTGGATATTTATCTCATCCCTTTATGTTTCTGATATAAGCTCTGCTCTTTTCACTCACCTTTTTGCCTCTTTTGCTTTTATAAAAAAAAACCTCTTTTTTTTTAATAATTTATCTTGAAATATTGATAAAATTATGAGCTACCATTTTTTATATTATTCTTTTTATGCTCAACTAAAAAATTAAATGATATAAAAATGATCTATCATAATTTTATTAATATTTCAAGATAAATTATTAAAAATAATAATAAAATCAATGTTACTTTTTGCCTATAGATGTCAACTTATATCAACTATGTGGCTAGACTAGCTTAGGTTAGAAAATTAGGTTCGTTTAGGTTTTCATTTTCCTTCTCTTCTTTTTCATTTTGTTTTTTTTTTGTTGTGAAATTTTTGTTTCTTCACTTTTGCTGGAACCTTGTAGATGGAAAGGGATTAAACCTTTGAGCTTCAATGAATTTCAATCTATTAATAAGCATTTTCTCAAACTCTTCTCTTTTATAGTTTATGTCTACCATGTGTTTATTAAAATGCTAGTTTGGAATTTAAGTTTAATCATGTGTTGAATCGTTTTATTAGTTGGTTGATGAGTGGGCTACTTAACTAAGTTATTATCTATGTCTTGATTAGTTGTTTGTTTAAGTGTATTAAATTGCATATTACACTAGAATTGGTGCCTCTAGTGGAAGCTCTAGATAGACGAGACTGAGAGAAGACTCTATCGTGTAGGACTTTGATACATTTGTGCCAAATAGTGAGACAAAGAGGGGACCTATATACCTAAATGAGACCAAGAGAATAGCTTAGGTAATATCTTTTAGTTTAGGATGAGACCAAGAGGAGATTCGTAGCTAAGAGTGACAAACAATCTATTTGAACTGTTTCTGGTAAAAAGGAAGAAAGTTGATTTGGTATTTTTATTTGTTAATTTAGAATTAGTTTAAATATCATTTTATTTGGTTGTGCTAATAATTCCCAACTCAACTATATTAGTAATAGCTTAACTCGCAACTAACTTGATAAACACACTTATCAATTTGACAATCTCTTGGGTTAGATCCTTGGAATACTTTGTGTGTTCCATTATAACACTATAAATATTACAATTTACTTGCCGAATTTTCAATAAAAGCATATTTTAAATCCTTATATTTTGTGTTAATTCTCTTCTCGACGTTCGTATGTCGTGGTGCAGTCAACAACCTCGCGCATTGTTCTAACATTTTGCACCACTTTGCCCTACTGCACTATTTTCATCAATTTTGGATTTCGAGGGCTCGTTTTTTACCTCGAACACTTCCATTCACCTACTAAAAGATTATAAATGGATTTAAATTGCTTTTAGTGCCTTCAAAATGATTTTTATCTTGTTTCTATAATTTTATTTAAATTATTTTAAGTTTTAAATTATTGTAAAACTACTTCTTTTTCAACCTGAATGGTTTCGATTTGAGCTAAAGGACTACAAACATTTGTATTATGATTTGGGCATGACTCTATATGTACACAATGACTCAAAATTATTTGTAATCATATTTGAATCTTTATAAACTTTGCTAATTTGATTTGAAATACATTCATATGTTGAGAAATGGATACCTTTATAAAAGAAATTTTTGGTTTCAGCTTGCAAGTGTCATTGTAGCATCTCATATCTATTTCGATCATCGGAATGGGTAAGGGGTGTTGCAAATTCAATTTGAAAATGTCACCTTCAAGGAATTATATTTTTTTTCAAAGACTTGATAGAAAAGTGTGTCTCATTTTTTAACCAATCTCCAAATATGCTTTCCCAACACAGTTATGTTAAACAATCTCACATATTGGAAACCTAATCTACCCCATACCCTTCGGAATCCTGATCTTATTCCATTTTGACATTGCCTATCCATGGTCTTTATTCTTCCTAGAGTACTAAAACATTTGAATAGTAGATACAATATGTAACACCTTATACCCAACCTAATCGTCGGGTTCGGATACCAAATATCACAATTACACCGGGTTACTTAAAAGACTTCCTAACTTTATTTAGTTACAACTTACACCACACCAAAATTTTCGTGACCAATGTAATCCATGCAAATTTTTTATTTACTTATTAGATGGTGACCTTTCACAGAATTTTGAAATTCAATTAAATTTCTCTATTATATACCTATTAAAATACTTACAATTATTATGCCCTAATAGGCTGATATGTTTATAATTACAACGACCTGGAACTTAAAGTTTCGAGTAGTTTAATCTCATTTATACCCCGAGGTGTTGTAAGAACGTTTACTTTGCGAGAAAGAGAACTTACTTCAATACATAATCTAATGAGTTTATAATTCCATAAAAGAATCAAAATGATCATTTGATTCAAATGCTTAAAAGGTTTATTATATCGTTTACAATTCCAATTAGGGAGATGACTAGTTTTGGCTATTGGAACTGTTGACTCCACAAGTAGAGACATAGATTTATTCATTGGAAGAATGATACATTCGACTGGACTCAAGATAAATTAATTCTAAATCCATTTGTGAATTAATTCACTTGTTATGTCCATGGTGTGATTTACCTAAATCCAGAGTTAGTCATTGATCATGCGTATGTAACTCATGTGCTTTGATATAAGTGGAGACTTATGCTCTAAATATGATCGAACCCAAAGTCGGTATGTTGGGTACATGACTTTTGTATGACATGTCTTTACTAGCAACAATGGAATTTATAGCTCGATTAAAGAGTTAACGATATACTCTCATTGACATTTTGTGGATTGATAAATATGGAATGTGACCACAGGTTGCTTGTTCTCGACTGAACCATTTATCACAATATTTGTTGAAGGTGATCATATTAATCATTAAGAACATATTAATCATTAAGAAGACACGGTGGTGAAAATGAGATAAAATAAAGATTGTATTGCGTGAACGGATTTAACTCAGAGGAATCAATGATATCATATGAGAGTAACACACACATGACGAGGTCATTGGACAAAAATAGTTGGATGAATTGCTTTCGTAAAGAATATATAATAAGGAGTTTTCAATCATCGTATTTCTTCTAGACTGACACCATGATTAAATAAATTGCAAATTATCGAAACGATGCTTCTGGACATAATTGTAATTAATCGAGCCTAATTGTATATATCCGATTGGTCCCTCCACTAGCTCAACAAAAGCTCGATCGGACTGCATTTGTATCAGAAGAAAATTTTACGACTTTGGAAATAATTTAATTGAGTTGATTTGATTTATTCGATGTGGATTTAAATTAGGTAGTAGTGAGAATTGTTCAACTAGAGAATTTGATTAAATAATTTTCTTGAAAAATTAATTTTGGAAAAAATCTCAGTGATTTTTGGGAAAATTAATTTTGATCAAACAAAATTAAATTAACCAAATTAATTAGAATATGATATTTTTGGAAATTAATTTTCAAGTCAAACAATTAGCCAAATGAATAATTGAACTTGAAAATTAGACCTAAGATAAAAAAAATTGGGCTCGAAAATCCAAAATCGAGACTGAGACAAAAAAAAATTGGTCGAATTAGGCCTAGTATGAGAAATCGAGCCGACGGTCTAATCAGTGACTAGACCGGATCGGCCGAGCCTTCACTAGCCTAAACCAAACCGACAACAATTGAACCGGCTCGAGGTGTCGCAAGGGTGTTTCACCAACGATGGCACCACCAGACACGATGGTACCGGCGATGGAGACAACAGCATTCTACTGGCCGACGGGTGGTCCTTCGACAGTTGAGCAGTGGAAGAATCACACTCTTATTGGGACTTTACTGGATAATTTGATTTCAGATTAACTATTTCAAAATAATATTATTTTAATATATTTAATATTAAATTTAATTTAATATTTATCTTAATAGTATTTTATTAATTTAATATTAAAGTAATTATCTTAATATTAAATTTAATATAATATTTATCTTGCAGATAAATATTCTATTAATTTAATAAATTTAATATTAAATGTAATCTAATATTTATCCTAATAAGAATTATGTTAATTTAATATTAAAGAGATTAAGTTTAATCATAGTTGAATTCTCTAAACTCTCCCTATATAAACAGAACTTTGAGTCATTATTTTACACACATTTGAATTCAAGAGAAAGTTGTAGAGAGAAAATTCTCTGAAGAAATTATTTCAGAAGAATTCTAGAGATATTTTTCTTATTTACAACTTGACTCAGAAGTTTAGAGAAATTACAAAATTATCAATGGAGTAATTTTGTGAAAAAAAATTCGATTCAAAGCGAGCCCACACTTGGCAGACGTGAACTTGAGGATAGCGGAGAAGATTACTCGATCGAAGTGTTCATCCTAGACGAATAAAAAGGTAAAATTTTAATTAAATTTTATAATTTTAGATATCACAACCAAATTCTAGTTTTGTAAATAAAACTTAAAGCTCTGTTTTTCCCTTAAACTTATTTTCTGCCAAGTTTTCCAAACCTGATTTTCCAACTATTAGTATCAGAGTCAAGTTGTGCTCTATCTATAAGCATAAGCATGTCATCAAAATAGATTTCTCTTCTTCTTTAATGATTTGATTATATAGAAAGTGACATTCTTTAAATCTTATGCATATTTTGAGTTACATATGAGAATAGATGTGATATTATATATTTGTTATATAATTGTTACTTTTTGCCAAGGTTGTAGTTATTAGGAAATAGACCGTGGACTATCACCTCCACGTAGGAATTTTTTTAAAATTCATTGAATTCTTGTAAGCCAAAAGTGAACATAAGACTTAAATGTAACTTTTCCAAAAGAAGTCCATGGCGAAGAATAGATGGAATGATGACAATTGAAGACCCAAGGCATGCCTTGTGGTGAAAAACTGTGTAATTTTTTGTTTTTCATTTATTTTCTGGAAATAGAACTATAGAAATCTAGACTAACAATTTTTATTTTAATTACCCATCTCCTTATATATCTATTTTATAATTTTTTGTTTTTCATTTATTTTCTAGAAATAGAAACACAGTTGATCGATTAAAAAAATAATAAGTGTGATAATGAGAAAATACATGTGTTGTATTGTTTCATTCATTTCTTTAGGTTATTCGATTGTTGTGAGAAGTGTGGTAATGAGAAGGTGCATGTCTAGGATTTGCTTTGGAAAAAAAATTGGTTTTTAAGTGTTGAAATATTACTCACCTCTCTTTCCTAGATATCATTTATATTATGTTATATTATAATGTTGATATATATGTATGAGATGATCCACAATTGGTCAATTAAAAAAATAATAAGTGTGGTAATGAGAAAATACATGTGTTGTATTGTTTCATTTACTTCTTTAGGTTCTTTTATTGTTGTGAGAAGTGTGGTCATGAGAATGTGAATGTCTAGGATTGGCTCTGGCAAAAAAATCTTGGTTTTTAAGTGTTCAAATATGAATCACCTCTCTTTCCTAGGACCATACCTGGTGCACAGTTCACATCTACTTTTCCAGTTTTTCCCTTAAAAGGAAAATTGTGGAGAATCAAAATAGGTTGTTTTTATGATTGATTGATTCTTGTGAATAAATGAATGTGAATATTATAAAATTTTCATTGCATGTCATGCATATATTGGAAGCATGTCATATAGATTAGGTAAGAATGCCACTAGGACTATTTTATGATCATTCTTGAAATTTAGGATAAAAACCTTGCATATTTTTAAAATATTGAGTGAGAGAAGGTCTTTGAACTAGACTTACAACCTCTATTGATGGACCCTAAGTGATAGCATGATAAATTTTTGAGCCAGTTCCTACCCTAACGGCACCCTAAGGTGAACTTTTTCATGTGGGTTTACTAGATGAGATTTTCTTTTAAGGATAACTAGTTATGCATGACTCTTAATGAGATTGTCCCAAGATGACTCACAAATGAAAGCATGTTCACGATGAGTGTTAAGTCAATGATTATACACTCAAGATCATCTCTTATTAAATAGTTTCCCAATAAACGATATTTAAGCTAGAGATGATGGCCAAATGTTAAACGGTCGTTAGTTCGTGTGTAGTTTTGAGAATAAAGATTCACAAATTGATTTGATGTATTCCATATTCTTGCTAGTTAATCGTAAGACCCTAATGTGACATGATTTATAGGTGTGAAAATGATCGTAGAAATGGAAAATTTTATTTCAAGGTTTTAATACAAGATATATGTATCATACTACATTTTTATATATTGCTGAAATGAAAATATTTGCTTAATGCAAAGATAGTAATTAGTGAAACTTTATTTTTTTTCATTTCAAATATGTCTTCTAATCCTCTTGTTAGCATTCTTATTGAGAATAAATTGAATAAGGATAACTTTCTAGAATGGAAACGGAACTTGTTGATAGTTCTCAGCTGCGAGAAACACAAATTCATCCGTGACGAACCTTGCCCACCTGAAGCTTAGCCTAAAGCGAGAAATTATTGAGAGATTTTGACTTGATTGCTCAATGCTATATGTTAGTGAGCATGAGTAGTGTGATATAAAAGCAACACGATAATTTTTGTACTGCTAAATAGATCATGAAAAATTTGGAGGATTTGCTCAGAGGCCAAGTCGCATTGGCTAGACAATCTGCTATTAAAAATTTGATGAACTCCCAGTAGCAACCCAACACTCCGATCAAACAACATATACTTAGCTTATAAGATTCTTTGTGGAAGTGAAGGGAAATGGGCCTGAACTAAACGAGAATACTCAGATTGAAATAATGTTCAAATCTTTAACCAAAGAGTTTGCTATCTTTAGGGTTGTTTAGAACTTGAGGAACAAGGCATTTACCTTGACTCAGCTAATGAAGGAATTATAATCTTATGAGTTGATGCTGAATGGTGGTAAGCTGATTTGAAAGAAACCTGAGGCAAATTTAACTATGGGATACTCGTCCTCTAAGGGGAAGCAAAAAACTAAGGGAAAGAAGAAATCAACTAAGTCTTCGGCTCCACCTCGTGTGGATAGGAGGAAGGCTAAGAAGTCAAAAGATCCTAAAAAGATCAAATGTTTCTTTTGCAACAGGAAAGGTCACTTCAAATCAAATTGTAAGGAGTATTTGGATTACCTACTTGAAAAGGGAAAAGGTATGAAACTTTTTGTGGTTGAAGCTTTCTTGGTGGAGGAATCAATTGATAATTGGGTTATTGATTCTAAAGCCACTAACCATGTGTTTCTTCACAGGGGGTTAGCGAAACAAGAAGTTTGTGTGACAGGAGCCTCTCCTTACGAACTAGAGATGGGGGCTATGTTTTAGTCAAAGTAGTGGGAGAAGTTAATTTACATTTTGATAATTTTAGAAAGATTGTTTAAAATGACGTGTTTTATGTACCTCATTTTAAGAGGAACTTAATTTCTTTAGCATATTTATTTAATGGTGGTTATTTTGTGACATTCAATAAATAGATTTTTATTCACAGAAATCATTCTTTGATTTATAATGGATGGATGGAAAAACAATCTCTATTATATCGAACCAAATAACTACTCGATGCTTCAAACTAAAATGGTAAATAAGAAACTTAAAACTTCTCACTTCTCACTTCTCACTCTAATGAAGGGTACCTGTGACACTTAAGACTTAGTCATATTAACCAAGAAAGAATTACTAGACTCGTGAAAGATGGTCCCTTAAGTATGCTTAAGGAAGTTAGTCTTCCATAATGTGAATCTTGCTTTTAACCTAAAATGACTAAAAGGTATTTTAATGCGAAAGATAAAAGGGTCTACCTACCTTTAGAACTTGTGCACACTGATGTATGTAGTCCCATAAGCATCAGTGCCTTAGAAGGTTATGATTATTACATGACTTTTACCAAGAGTTTCTTATGGAAGTGGAAAAATAATTAAGTTCATCCATAAAGAATATTCGATATGACCGAGATGGGGAATACTTATCCAACAAGTTCTAAGGATACCTTATAGAGAATGAGATTTCATCTCAATTGACTGCACCAGGTAGTCCATAGCAGAATGATGTAATTGAGAGAAGGAACATAACCTTGCTTGACTTGGTTTGTTCAATGTTAATCTATTCACAACTCCCTACTTCCTTGTGAGATATACGATAAAAACGACTTGTTATATTTTGAATGATGTGTTAACCAAGTCTGCTTTTTAGGCACCTTATGAATTGTAGCATGGAAAAAAACCTACTCTAAATCACTTTAGAATATGTGGTTGTCCAACACACTTTCTGGATAAGGATGCAAAAAAATTGGATGCAGGGACAGAATTGTGCATGTTTGTAGGATATCCAAAAAGAACAAAGGGTGGATTCTACAATCCAAAAGATAACACGATTAAAGTTTCTACTCATGCTACTTTTCTTGATGAAAGCTACATGGATAACTTTAAGCCTCGAAGTAAAGTGGTACTCGAGGAACTTTCGAGAGTTGTAGAACAATCACCAAGTTCAATTCTCGAGAAAGTTATAGAAAAACCTACAAACAATCAACAACATAGGGGAATTCATCGTAGTGGAAGAATTTATAAGAAATCGGACTTCTTCATTTATGATGGTAGCATTTATAATAAGAAAGCCAATCATGAGGATGATGATCCACTCATTTTTGGGAAGGCTATGCAGGACATCGATTCTAAGCTCTAGAAACAGGCTATGGATACCGAGATGGATTCTATAGAATCCGATACGGTGTAGGAAATTGTAGACTTGCCAGTGCGGATTAAACCCATAGGGTGTAAGTGAATCTATAAGAAGAAGAGAAATGCGGAAGGGAAAGTGGGAACATATAAAACTTGACTTGTAGGGAAATGCTACACAGAGAAAGAATGCATCGATTATGATGAGACTTTCTCTCCAGTAGCCATGCTTAAGTCTATTTGCATACTCTTATCCATTGTTGCTGCTCTCCATTACAATATCTGACCAATAGATGTGAATATAACATTCTTGAATGACTATCTTGATGAGATTATTTACATGTCTCAACCCACTGGTTATGTTGTCAAAGGAAAGGAGTAGAAAATTTGCAAACTACTAAGATCCATTTATGGACATAAATAGGCGTCCCGTTTATGGAATAAAAGATTTAATCAAACGATCAATAATTTTGGGTTTGAATAAAACGTTAATGAACCTGATGTTTATAAGCTTATTAAGGACATAAAGGTGGTCTTTCTCGTCCTGTATGTCTATGATAATCTATTTATCGAAAATTATGTAAGAGAATTGTCATTGGTTAAACTGAGGTTATCTCAACAAGTTTAGCATAAAGGACTTGGGTGAAGCTACTTATATTCTTGGAATTTGAATCCTTAGGGATCGAAAGAATAAAATGATAGCTTTATCAAAAGCTTTATACATCGATAAGGTACTAGAACGATTTGCAATAACCAATGTGAAGCCAGACACTCAGCCGACTGCATCGGTTTTTTATTTTTCTTTGGATGACTGTTCTAAGACAGCAGAAGAAACAGAGCATATGAGTAAGGTTCCGTATGCTTTGGCAGTTGGAAGCCTTATGTATGTGATACTTTACACATGTTGAGATATTTATTTCATAGTGAGAATGGTTAGTCGATATCATGTAAATCCTAATCTCAAGCACTGGCAAGCTGTAAGCATGTATTAAGGTATCTTAAAAAAATCAAGGATTATATCCTTGTGTATTCTAGGGAGAACCTTACTCTTATTGGATACATAGGCTCAAACTTCCAAACCTATAAAAATTCAAGGAAATGACATCCAGAAATGTATTCATCCAAAGCGGTGGAGTCATAATATGGAGAAGTGTAAAACAAACTTTCACTGCTGATTCTACTATGGAGGCCGAGTATATGGCTGCTTTTGAGGCAATGAAAGAAGCGACTTGGCTTCGAAAGTTCCTAATTAATTTTAAAGTCATTACTGGTATGAGAAAAGCTATAACATTTTATTGTGACAATAGTGCTGTAATAGCTAATACCAAGGAAATGAAAAGTCACAAGAGGACGAAACACATTGATCGAAAGTATCACTTGATACGAGAGGTAGTAGCCAAAAGAATTGTAGATGTGGTGAAAGTAGCTTCTAAAGATAACCTTATGGATTAGTTTACTAAGACTCTTGTAACTAGGAGTTTGAACAAACACATTGAGGATATTTGAAAGTGAAACATAAAATATTTACTTCACTAGGGCAAGTGGGAGATTGTTGGGAAATGTGCCCATATTATAGTAAACATGTAATTATTTTTTATGTATTTTAATTATGAATAAATAAATAAAGTTAATTTCATATTTCATTATTATGTCTTTTGTGTTTTTGACTTTCATGTTTTGCATGCATAGCGAAATTGTGACAAACAAATATTAGCTCATTAATTATCTAAGTTCAAACTAATAATTAGTGGCACTGTACAAACGTTTACATTGTGAGAAAGAAAACTTACTTCGATACATAATCTAACGAGTCCATAATTCCGTAAAAGAATAAAAAAGATCATTTGATTCAAATACTTAAAAGGATTATTATGTCGTTTACAATTCCAATTAGGAAGATGACTAGTTTTGGCTATCGGAGCAGTTGACTCCATGGGTAGAGACATAGATGTATTCATTGGAAGAGTGATATAATAGACTGGACCCAAGATGAATTAATTCTGAATCCATTTGTGAATTAATTCACTTGTTACGTTCATGGTGTGATTTATCTAAATTCAAAGTTAGTCGTTGACCATGTGTATGTAATTCATGTGCTTTGATATAAGTGAATGCTTATGCTCTAAAGATGATTGAACCTATAGTCAGTATGTTGGGTACATGATTTTTGTATGACATGGCTTTACTAGCAACAATGAAATTCATAGCTCGATTAAAGAGTTAATGATATGATCTCATTGGCATTGTGTGGATTGATAAATATGGAACGTGGCCATAAGTTACTTGTTCTCGAATAAACAATTTATCACAATTATTTGTTGACAATAATCATATTAATCATTAAAAAGATACGATGGTGACAATGAGATAAAATAGAATTGTATTGAGTGATAATTATTTAACTCAAAAGAATTAAGGATATCATATGAGAGTAACACACATATGACGAGATCATTGGACAAAACAGTTGAATTAATTGCTTTCGTAAAGAATACATAATACGAAGTTTTCAATCATGTAGCGGCATTTTAACAAGCACAGAAAAAAAGCCACTATAGAACATGACCCTTAGCGACAATTTTATAAAAAACACCGCTAAAAAACATGACATTTAGCGACGCTTTACTCACAAACCCCGCTAAAGAGTATGACATATGTTTGTCATAATCTTTAGCGACACTTTTATGACAAACGCCGCTAAAAAACATGATCTTTAGCGTCGCTTTTATCACAAACGACATTAAAAGCACCGTTCTTTAGTGGTGTTTATGTAAAAACACCACTAACTTTGGTAGATTTGTAACATTCAATTTTCATCTATATACAATCCTTCCTGTAGCAAGAAATCCATTCAAAAACAGCAAATCTAAATGATACTTGAAATTCAAAGAAAGATATATGATATAAATTGATAACTGAAATATAATACAAAATTTTCTTACAATAATGTTAAAAGTTACAATGTTAAAAATATTCTAAATGTACTGGAATGTATTGCATGTAATCAGTGGGCAGAAGTTGAACAGAAAAATGCATACACTGAAGAAATTCACAAAGGCAGGATCATCAGGGATCTCTGCGGCACTGGGTGCAGTTGATGATGATGGCTCCAAGGGTCCATCAATGATGGCCATTGTTGAGACAGCTTCCAGTTCTTCAATTGCATTTGTGATTAATATTGTTACTTGGAAATTGGCAAAAAAGGAAAGAAACCTGGATCAGATTGGAAGCTTACAAGAAAATATGATAACATAACAATTGGAATAATTACCACTCATCATAGTTTAAATTTTACCAGTTAAAAAGAAAGAAAGCTTGAAAATTGGGCAGAAACTCAAATACTAAACAAAACCAAAACAAACACTGAGAATAACAAAAAAATACAATAATCCAGCACCTATTTAGTAGAAGAGAATCGAAGGGTTGAAGAGTCCACTACGAGAATAGACTCAAGTAAGGCAATTTAGAAAACATCAAAAACATTAACATCTCTTATGGATGGTGATAGATATGGTCAAAGAGCATCAAATAAGTTAAGTAGTGGCAGAATATAACTAATGAAGTAATTTCTAGTGCTTGAAAACTGCAATGTTGATTGAAGAACTCAAATATCACAATTATAAGGTACTAAAAGTCGAGAGACATTTCAACTCGATGATGTATATACTGATAACTAAGCAAAATGCTAATAGAAAAGCGGGGAATATATTACAATAATGCTTACCCTTTTGTTGATGTTGCCTTTGACTTCTAGGGCACCTTTGAGTATGCAGTAAGAATCCTGAAGATGCCAAAGCACATAAAATGGCACAAATAAGCGATAAAAAATATCATAAATTTTTCATCAAACACACACACACACACACAAAAACAACCAATGACCCGAATTTGGGAACCAAAAACATAAGCAAAAGAAATGACAAAAATTATCAGTACCTGCTAAAAAGATTCGCAACCTCCTCGAGTTCATGTGCATCATAGAACCAAATACCATTTTTTCCTGAGAAGCATTGTGGTATAGTAGATATTTATCCTGAACTTCATACTCGAAATCTCCCAAGAGGTTTTCCACCAAATTATCTGTTTATAAAAACTTTCTTAAGAGACTATTTTTCTTAGTTTAATCATCATTCTAACCAAAATTTGCAAAAGAAGATCGATTATAGAACATATTATATAATAAATCAAGAAACTAAAAAAGGCAGTAATTGCAATTTGTAAAAATCAAATCAAGCAATTTTCACGATTTAAGTTCACCGATACAATAAGATTAAGAATCGCATTAAACTAACCAGTATTGCGTCTATTCATCACAATAAACTGAAACCTAGGCTGCGTATTCCTGAATTGCAAACCGAAATAAATATCTTAAATTAAAAAAATTGAAAAAGTAGAAATTTAAAATATATAAAAAAAATTCGCTTTCAAAGTTACCTCTTGACAACAAAAAGAGATCCTTTGACATCTTTTCGAATCTGCAGAAACAACAAAAGAGAAGCAAAATTAAGTGTTTAAATTAACAAAAAGGACTTTAAAAAAACTGGAAATTAGCCTATTACCCATTGGCTAAGGTCGATGTTGAACTCATATATTGCTTGAATGAACCAATAATGCATGATACACAGTTAACAAAGTTCACGATTACCATTAAGCATTTTATCATACAAGCATGTAAAAAAACCAGATCAATACTAAGCTAAACCAGATCAATACTAAGCTAAACATATATATACATATACACACAAACCTCCAAAGCAGCACTGGGCTTTTTCATCTTAATGTAAACACTGGCTGAAAGGAGAAAAAAGAACACTAAGCAACTGAATCATTCTATCAAATATAAGAAATAAAAATAAGTAAATAAATGGTAAGTTGTGATTATTTACCTTCAGAAATGGCATCCATGGCTTTGGCCTTAGCTGAATGGGAAGCATCACGGTTATCATCGGTAACCTCCACAGAAAATTAATAGAAAGATAAGATAATACCTTCTGTAGAGGCTCATTATCAGGCTCAACCATGTCACCTTCGAGCTCGATATCCGATTTGACAATCTCATCTTCCTCTTCCTCTTCTTCTATATTAATTTTCACTCCTGCATCCGCAAGCTCCTCATCGCTTTCCTCCACCACATAACTCTTCTATAAACCAAAATCCACTTTCATATTAAAAAAAAAAAAATTTAAAAGATCCACTTTTTCAAATCCATCAATAAAAAAATTCCCAACAATTAGAAACTAAAAGAGTAAATTAATACCTTCGCAACATATAAGGACCCTTAGGCAAACGCTTTCATTCCTTTATACAATATTCAATCCATCGATGATTTACGATTATCGTCTTTAACTTCTTAGCAAGCTCATATTTCCTTCCTTCAAATCTCCAACATAACTAAATTCCAAATAAATTTAGTTTTCCCCAATTTTCCTTTAATTGTTTTTTTTAAAGTACTAAGAGAAAAGGAAACAAACGAAATGAGTGGTTGATTGAGTCAAACAGCTGACATAACTGGCACCGACAACAGATATGAGCTTGATTAGGTTGAACCGTTGCAAGCCGTGGTATCCACTCACCGTTGCCACCACTGGTTCCATCTTTTTCCTTTTCCTCTAGTCCTTTAGTCTTTTAGATGAATTTTCTTTTCACGGAAAATGATGTTTGTTAACCAGGAAAGTGGAGATTTTAAAAGTTTTCAGAGAGGGAAAAGGGACGGCATTCCCAGCCATGAACCCAGCATAATTTGGGCCGTGAAGCAAGAGGTATGGTCAGGGGAACGATGATAAGGGTGTTACTGTTGTTGATGAGGGTGATAGAGAAGATGACGAGCTTAAAGTAGCAAAAGTAGGGGAACGATGATGATGAAGACAGTGGTGGCAGAGAGAAAGACGGTGTTTTGAGGATACCGATTTTAGGGGAAAAAATTAGGGGTTTCAAGGGAAAAATTTGAGGATAAAATGGCACGATTTTTGTAAAGTAAAATGATTTTTTATTTTGCAGCATTTTTTTTATAAAAAATACTGTAAAAAATTATTTCATTTTGAACAAAAAGATGTCTGTTTTGCTCTGCTAAATATTTTTTATTTTGTCTGTTAAAAATTATTATTTAAATGATTTTATAAGATATTTATTATTACTATTTTTATAAATTAGATTTTATAATAAAAATAAAGTACTCTCAAAATAAATACGGTATATTTTAATAAGAAAACAAATGATTAAATGGTGTAATTAATTATTAAGTTAGAATTATCCAATGTAAGCAATTAATCTCACATATCAAATTTCTATTAAAGATTAAGACGTTAATCATGATTTTATATTATTCTTTTCCGATCTAATCTCTATTTTATTAGAGATATTTCTTCCTAACTAAAATATAACTATTTTGCTAGATGTTCGATGTGGAATGATTTTAGTTTTGTATTTCATTTTATTTGTTATAATTTGGTCCTATCCAAAATAGATAGTTTCCTATCCATATCAATCATTATTTTTTTTTATCAATTTTTTAATCTAATATTTAAATATATCAAATGGTTTAGATTAAATATTTTTAAATATAAAAGTATTAATTGATTGTATAAAATTTCATCTTTTAACAAATCTCAAGTAAACCTTAAATCCTAAACCATTTAATATATATAAAGTTTATCTAGTATCTCTTAAATAATTTAAAATATAATCATAATTTTAATATGTTAAAATTAATATTATCTCTTTACAATTATATAAGAAATTATTTAATATATAAATTTAAAAATATTAATTAATCTAAACCCTAAACTCCTAACCTCTATCACCTAAACCCTAAATCATAAACTATAAACTATAAACCCTAATCCCTAAACTTTAAACCCCAACCCTTAAACCAAAACCATAATCCATAATCCCTAAACCTTAAAATATTAACTCCTAACCTTAAAATAGTAACTCTTAAACCTTAAACCCTAAACCATATACCCTAAACTATAATGATAATTAATTCAATATTTTAAAATTAATACTATCTCTTTTACGATTATATAAGAAATTGTTTCATATATAAATTAAAACAATCAGTCATGTACCCAAAAGCTTTAAAATTATTTTAAATAATAGTATTTTAATTTTTTTCATTTTTAACAAATATTTTTCTATGTTTTTACTTTCAAATTTTTTCTTCGTGTCATTATTTTTTCTGAAGAATTTAAATATTCAATTAAAAATAAAATGTATTTTAATTAATATAAATAAACCAGTTAAATAATAAATAGACAGATAAAATGTTTTTTGCGGCGTTTTTGATAAAGCGCTGCTAATGCCACTAAAGCTCAACATAAAACGAGTGCGTTGTGCTTAATTTTTTTCGGCGTTTTTTAAAAAGCGCCGCTAATGGTCGACCTATAGTGACATTTTTCAAAAAGCGCCGCTAATGCTCAATCTATAGCGGCGTTTTTCAAAAAGCGCCGCTAATGCCACTAAAGCGTTGTGCTTATTTTTTTTTGTGGCGCTTTCTAATGGTCGACCTATAGTGCCATTTTTCAAAAAGCGTCGTTAATGGTCGACTTATAGTGGCGTTTTTCAAAAAGCGCTGCTAATGCTCGATCTATAAACGCCGCTAATGCTCAATCTATAGCAGCGTTTTTTATCCAAAGGCCGCTAAAAATGCCGCTAAAAACCTGTTTTGCTGTAGTGAAAGCAAATACAAAGTGAAAACCGTGAGGCTTTGGAGAAATTCGTGGCGGATACCAATAAGGGTATTAAGGCACATCTGCCTATCTTAAGGTCCAACTTGATGTTGCATGCTCAAGTCGCTATGGTTTCCTTCAATCTACGCCGCTTGAACTTCAAATGCATACGACATCTCGCCAAGTTTGACCTTAGCTTCGACGTCCTAAATCAAAAAGGGATTGTATGGAAGAAATTCCAAAGAAAATGAAGAAAATTCGGCGAGCTCTTTTATGACCAGGATTCAAATAGGTCCAACTCCAATTCTTCAAATGGTACTGCCTCAAAAAATGAAAACCTCGATGATGTCGCCACTTCTCTCGTCCAAGGGGAGCATTAAAATTCTTTCTATTGTACATCTATACTATTTCACATCTCTTCTTTTAATGAGATTTTTCTTTCTTTCTACACATGTCTTTCGTATTTACCTTATTCATATTCCCTTCTGCTATTTTTGATATGCTTGGTACCGACTTATAACGGTCCACACAACTGCATTAAATTTTCATAACACACATAAAAGTTATACTAACTTAAGGGATTAAGCCAAATCTAATGTAACATGTATACAGGGACAATTCCTTAACTTCTTATGTCTAGAGGATCTACTAAACCGAAGCGTTGATACCACTAAATTTTAACATGTTATACCCTACCCGATAGCTGGGTTTGAATACCAAATATCACAATTAAACTAGGTTACTTAATAGAATTCCTAACTTGATTTAATTACAACTTAAACCACACCAAAATTTCCATGCCCAATGTAATCCATACAACTTTATATTTACTTCTTACATGATGACCTTTCATATAATTTAAAACTTGAATTTAATTTCTATATTATACAATTATTAAAATATTTACAATTATTTTACCCTACTAGGCTGATATGTTTATAATTACAACGACTTGGAACTTAAATGTTTGTGGAATTTAATCTCACTTATACCTCGAGGCCTAACCTCTAAGGGCGCCCCTTTATACACATGATATTGTTATGGCACCATCCGCGTAAACTTGTCAATATCTGGCTTTGCCCCTCTATGGTCCATGAATCATTCTTCAATCCTGCATTCAGAGTAGTACAAAAGTAAGTCCAAAAGAACTTCATGGGGTTCTATACAACAATACTCATAGAAAACTCTTAATTTGACGAGTAAATAATAAATATTGCATAGAGTTGAAACTCCCTGAGAGACTTAGGAGATGTCACAAGTTTTCCATGGCGGCATTAATGCGTTTACGTGTTCTGAACTAACTGTTGGTGGTCTTGTCTATTAACATTCTCATTAACATACTTTCTCAAACACCCCTTTTTATGGGTCTTAACCCCATCTGGATTCAACTCAATTTCCACACTCTCCTTCTTAATTCGACTCATCATAGAGTGATCATATATGCGAATACCCATATGATGACCTCTAATGACGAACTTTTAGATGAGTCATTATAATTTTGGTTTCTCACATTATTTGCCTCATTCCACATAGAACTCTGCTGGTTTATTCCCGACCATGAATTTCTTATAACATCTCTTAAGCATGAATCCTTCCTTAAAGGAGAACACGTTTACCGAGACTCTTATTGACAGCCTTAAATATGGAACATGGGTGGTGGATAAGCACCCCTCTTTCTTGGCGGACTCATATTTATCAGATAATTCTAAAGGACTTCCCCATTTCAGCCTAATCTACCATGATGCTCTCAAAATCAGATAGTCTGCCCCATAGACTATCTTTTTCTTAAGTTGTCTTTGGCGGAGTACTACTACCTTTAGCCCCATGTGGATTAACCTATGCTAGAAAGTCCTAATGAACATCTTTTTTCTTTGTAAATCCCTGGTGGACTTTATCAATCAATTAGCTTTGGGCGGACATTCTCTTCCATATAGTCCTTTGACGAACTACCCACTTTTTTGGCTACCTTTTTATCGATCAGCAATTGGGATTTCAACTACAATAATCCCTTTTGTATTTGCTTAGCCAATGGTGGCTGCCCATCAACTCAGACAGAATCTTAATAGCGAGTACTATATTTGCCAATATGTTAAAAGAATTTCTCCTTCCTTTCACACATACTTGTGTTAAGACATTTCTATCAGTTCTACTCACCGTTGCATTTTGGCAGATCCCCTTATTATTGAATTTTTCTTCGCTCTTAGACGCACTACGACCATTTCGTCATACTACTCGCCGCACGAGTCATACATTGACTTCTCCTTTCATGCCCTGGTGGGCTTCCTAGTTTACTGTCCTAGCAGACTTTGTATGTTCCCATAACCCAACTATGGTCTTACACATTATAATCCCATGTTTACTATCCTGGTAGACTTCGTATGTTGCCATAGCCCAACTATTGTCTTACACATTATGATATCATGTTTACTGTCCTAACGGACTTCGTATGTTTTCATAGCCCAACTATGGTTTTACACATTATGATCTTATGTTTAATGTCCTGGCGGACTTCGTATGTTGCCATAGTCTAGCTATGGTCTTAAACATTATGATGACATGCACCTATGATTCCAAAGAATTAGTAAACCTTTTCTGAGGTATCGCTCTAAAGGACCAATCGGTAACCGTCGTCATAGTGTCGCTCCATAGAGTCGATAGACCTTTTTCACGGTGTCACTCTAGTGAGCTAGTAGATACCATTCCATGTTACCGTCTAAACTCCTTTGTATCCCCATTTCAGTCCGCACATTCCTCCAATACACCAAATTTTTCTATCTTCATCTAACCCACCATTTGCTACCCTCTTTACACCACATTTCATATTCGTACATAGCACGCATATCATTTCAATCAATACTATTACCAATAAATTACCATACCAGTTTAATAGACATCCTTAGAATTTTCATATTTATGCAAACCAATGCATGCATATTATATCCACACAATCTCAATTCATACTTGAAAGCAACCATAAAATCAGATTGAACTCAGTGCAGATCATACAAGCACTATAACAACAACAAGAACAGAGCACCCAAACATGGAGTATAGAAACTCACCTTACATCCTTTGCCCTTGTCAGCTTAGCTTGTCCAAATGCTAAAGCCTCCTTCGTCCTGACAACTAAGCATGGCAACCATTTATCGATTAAACCAAAGGTATACAAACCTTAAAATCCTGAATCCATTATTCATAAACTTATTAATAATCCTTACTCTTATTCTTTCTTTAATCCACTAGTACAAAAGTTAAGAAAGCTTACCAGTTCCTCCATTTCTCTACTTTTAGAATTCAAATCTCACGACTATAGCTCCATGCAGAGCTCTCCCAAGTTTTCCTCTTCTTGGGAACAATCGAAGAAGACAATAAAAATGAGAAGAATATGCAAATAGAATTGAGAAGAATTCTTTTTGCAAGAAGACCCCTTTCTCACCTAAATATATATTTCTTCTTGCATGATCTCCAAATCTTAATTAGCCATCCATCGACAATCATTGTGTCTCCCACTATAGAATAGTTAATTCCTTTTTAACCTAACAAGAATTAAAATCTAACTATTTACAACCCAACCACTTAAATTTATAAATTTTTTGGTAGAGCCCGCCAACTTAATACTTTACTTAATTCACTCTTAATCCTCCCACAAATTCAGGTCTATAATGAAAACGGATGTGACACAATAACATTAACAAATGAGTTTAACAGTAAGAAGTAACTCATCATGTAATTGGGCAATGCTTGAAGAATTTACTTACAAAAAAACTTCCCCTTAAAGGATAATAAACATTTCGACCAACTCTAGATCCTTTGATGTAGTTTGTCAACCACCTATTTGAATTCCAATGATTTTTACTTGTCCACTACCAAAGTTAAAGAAAAATACTTATCATGTCTCTTTCTTTTTGAACCCTTAAAATTGTTTAGATTCCTTTTCATTGTTTGAGAGGTGCATTGATACTGAAATATATCAACAATTTATCCAAATTAACTTTTTGGTTGGAGCTACAGTCATACTCAATTAGCACACCTTTGACCCTTTCTACCTCAACCCTACTATTTTGCCCGAAAAGAAGGATATTATATAAAAGAAAAGGCAATCCATAAGTTTACTCTCATTGGGGCGTGCAAGACTATTTAACAACCTCCACAAAGAAGTTGTTATTTTCCAAACCCCTTGCCTCTCCACATCTACCCTATCCTCACCATCATTTCCTAAGTTTCACTCTTCTTTCTTAATTTTGAACCTGATTAAGCCCCCGCCTTGATATTACGCTTGAATTTGATCAACTTCATATTCTTTCCTAAGGCTCAATTGTGGTTATCTTTTTCCCTTTATTAATCATAGCCTCTTACACCATTTGATTCCCCAATACTTGATCCTTGTTCCAAATCAATCCCCCTTTCTTGATTAATCCCTTGACATTGTCCCCACGAGCCAAATTAGTACCCATCTACCTCTATGCAACATAGTTTTGGGAAATTGTGTTCTCTCTGTTACTTATTGCCTCTTTTGATTCTCCTTTCTACTCAATTTTCTCATTGTCACTTCGTACAATTAGGATAGAATAAGAACCCAAATTTTAATGTAAAGGTAGCCTTGGAAACTCACCAAAAGGAATCATGTCATCGTTATCCTCCTTGAACGTCTTCCCTTTAAGCAAACCTCCATAAACATTTGTTATCAAGCCATATCTATAGAAGATATTTGAAAGTCATTCATAATTGATCAAGGCAACTCTAAGAAATCCATTATTATTTTTAAGCACAATCAACCATCTAAGGGGGGTTTTTGATATCCAACTCAACTCTAAGTCAAATGAAGCTATCTAAGTTGCCATTCTTGTCATTCCAATCAATAGCCACCACCTTTCCAATAATTCCCCCAATAGTCATTGCTATATTTTGATTTATGTATCTAAAGGGGTATTGTAGATTTGAAGCCAAGATGAAGTTGATGAGAACACATGATACCTTGAACTATATAACACCAAAAAGTGTTGCATAATAAATAGGTTTGGATTAAAAACCAAGGGTTTTCATCCACAATCTTATTCTTATCATCTTTAGATCCAAATTTAACCACAAAAAAACATTGGATACTACAATCACAAATTTAAAAACTACAATCACAGCCTCTTTATTGGAAGTCCTTTCAATAATGACCCAACCCACCACCCAATTTTCCTACTTTGTGAACTCTCCCAATCCCTTTACAATCACACCCACCACATTTGAAGTTTCCTCAACCTTGAAGAAAAGTTTGCGGAAAAGATCCCCAATGTACTCTGCCATCATGCTCTAATAACAAAAAAAATACGAAATCACGCAAATCCTTTCTAAATCCCCACCCCTTAACAATTGGCATGTATTTAAGTAGGGAAACCCTCTTAACATTCCAACTACAACAACCTTTATTTGGATCCCTGATTCACCTGCTCACAGTCCACCATTTCTTGCCTCTCTCCCAAACCTCTTGATACACCCAACTTTCAAACTTACATCATCGAAACCCATTGTAGATCTATGTGAATCAACCTTAGAAACTCAAAGAGGGAGAAAAATAAGAAAGAAAAAAAGCTAGAAGTAAAGCAAAATCACAAGAAAACAACAAAAGCTATAAAATCGCATTGCACGCTGACTATGTTTATATAAGGGCTAATCTAAGGGAGGCAAGCATTGACCTTGGCCCTTTTAAATGGCAAAATTGCTTTATAAGTCTTTTTGAAAATGATGAAATTATAAATTAGTATAATTGTAAATTTGCCTTCACCCCTATGTTCATAGAAAACCCTAAACTCTAAGGGTTTAATTGATTTTCAAAATGTTCTTTAAGCCTATGAAAAATGAAGTTAGGCTAAAGCTATCTACAGAATGACATTATAAATAACAGCCAGCTCTTTTACAAATAGTCCAAGCCGTATATTGGCGGGGTTTATTTTCTGATAGCATATGCTACTTGTTCCTCAATCTTCATCAACAAAAATTCAAGAGCACACCACAGTGGATATATAATATGGGGGTTGTCATTGGGAGTGAATGGTTAACGGTCCTCTGATCTTGTTGGTAGAATTAGATCTTTTTATTTTAGTGGTAAGACTGGATACCTGACTGGATAAATTGGAAAAAACAGCCCCCCCCCTCCCCCCGGAGGGTTAAAGAGTTTGTTCAATTCTCCGCAAATGTGCTAAGTTGCAGAGAATCGTGAGTGCATAGGGCCATGGACAATTAGGGCGTACGCTTCTTTCAGTGTCGGACACATGCTTGTGCCGGCAAATATTATGCAAGCTGCCGAAGCATTTGAATGTCAAAGCTTGAGGAGTTAGTTAACTCGTTTGGGATTTTGTGGTTGGTCCAGAAATCAGGACAAGACAAACTAAAGGGAGATGCAAGGAACCTTGCTGAATGGCAGACCGCTATTTTTGTTGTCCTCCTCATCTTGTTTCTGTACAGTGTACCTTTTTTCTTTTATAAATTCTTCATTATATCATTCAATTTGGGTAATAGGAAGCTTGTGAAAGCGCTTACCCTTTGAAAAATTCCCACATTTTATTAACTTTCTTGAAGCATTGTAAACCATGCTCCTCAATTATACTGAAAGGCTTTTTCTTTAATCCCACAATATTTCTAGTTCCAAATATTGGAGCAGGAAATACATTAGGTAGGGAAGCAAAGAGAACATTTGTGAGACATGCCAAATTGCCAATATATGTGAATGGTAAAGAATCTGAATTCATGGCAACAAAGATACTTTTAGCCTAGAGCTTCAGATCAGCTTTTTACCAGATTCTGGTTATTCAAGGACTAAATATGCACTAACTCGTATGCGAAAATGATCCTGCACCTAGCTTTATGAAGCAAGGAGTAATGCAGAGTTGGGTAATCAAATGGAACAGCTAAAGCTGCAAACTGTTCAATGAGCACGATCCCTCAACACTTCAAGATCCATCTCTGTAGGGTCAGTAGCCTGAATCTCGTAATGGATACCGTCCAGTTCCCTTCTAAGCCTGTCTTTCGATGTGGCATAAAGCATCTTTGCACGGATTCGAGAGGATGAAGGGCACCTGATCAACAAAACACAATTGTTAAGTAAGAAGAACATCCCATCGGCAACTTTGTCAATATGAAAACAACAATAATGATGTCATGTAATTAAATGACACAAAATAGGACCATTTGTTATCCTTGGTGAAACCATAGGCTAGAAAGAGTAGGTTTCCAAGTAAAGTAAAAAACTTAAGTAAAATCAGATGTCCGCTTATGGTTATATATGCAAGTCTATAAATAAACCATGGGTCAAATACTATCAGTATTTTATGTCCTTTCTAGCTGCAGGCCAAACACTTAAATAATCTGTTCTTTATGGCACATTAAAGAACAAAAAAAGGGTAACAAATAGCATACAGACATATGCACTTAAACATCAGAACAATCTGAAACATAAGCTCCATGAAAGTAAGAATAAAACAACAGCACAGTCACTAACAAGTAATTACTAGTGTCAAATTTGTTATACTGCAATAATAAAGTCAAACCAAAGGCAAAAATCTACCATGCAATGAAGAAAATCTTGCTCTTTTGACAATTCTCAGAAGTAACAAAATCAAAGTCGTAGACGGCATATCGGCAATCAGTTTCAGGCAGAGATGCAGCGAAGTCATCATAGGTCTCAGCAGGGGCACCAGTTTTCTCAACCACAACCTCCCTTTTCTTCTCATCGATCCTATATATCACATACCGATAAACTTTCTTCCTTTTCAGCTCCAAGAAAGTATCCTTGGTCTGATCAGCAACGCCCATGCCTGATGTAGCATTTGGCTGGAAATACAAGCATCAACCTTAAACATTTATTTGACTGGTAAAGGTGGAATCAGAGTTTTCATATTTTTCAAGAGATGATAAAAAATGGGTCGACATGTTTATTAATTTTGGAGCATCGATTGGAACATGAGAAGTAATTCAAAGTTCTACAGAAAACCAAACAACATATACAACATGCAATAGCAGAAAGTCACATTAACAGATACAATAAATTGATATCAACATAAGAAATAGCAGATTAAACATTTTTTTTAACATCTCAAAAGGAAATAAAACAATAAAGAAGCCATGACAGAGTGAGATATACCCGACTGAATCCTCTAAACGACATGGAAGCAAAAAGAAGTAAAGCAAAGGGACAAAAGAACAGAGAGAAAAGGAAAATAAAGAGCAGCCCTAGGTTAAGTAACAAGAGCCCAAGAGGCAGTAACAGAGGCGGAGACTAATGAAACAGAGCTATGGCGCTTATATTGTTAATAAAACTACAGGGAAATGAAGTTCAAAATAAACAAAATATGCGTCATATATGATATTTTTTTCACACCATAATATATATCCAGTATCCACTACTTCATAAAAATAAAATGGAGATCTAATGCCACCTTTGGCTTCTTTCTTTTATTTTTATTAAAAATAAAATTCTTTCTAAGTCTAATTATTTAGTTAATACAAGTTTATATATTTTTAAACATGACTAAGCAACAAAAAACTATAATGGCATTGTTTGCTGCTTTTAGTATTATATTAAATTCTAAATACAAAGATGTTATATAGATAAACAACAGAATCTTATTTTATTCTCTACTTTTAAGATTATGATAAATTGGAAATTGAGTATGTATGTTATTATAAATGTAAGATGATATAAATTTAAGTGTATTGAAGTGAATTATCTTTCTATTAATAAATTGAGAAGATGTTATGTATACTAGATATTGTATTAAAAAATAGATATAATCGAAATTTATAATGAAATTATTAAAAAATTTATGATAAATTTAAAAATTAAATGTAAAATATTAATTACTGAAATGAAAAATGAATAAATAAGAAAAAAATGAAAATGACAAAGGAATCTTCCACATAGAAAAGGGTGGGGTAGCCTTGCTGGGGCGGTGCGTAAGATTAACGCCTGCAATTTGCATGCTTTATTATTGCTTTGGCCTTTTGGAGAAACTGTCAAATTACAAAAGGGAATCTCAAGAAAAAGAGTCCCCCTTTTCCAAAAGACTTAAGTCACATTTAGCAAATAAATATACCCATTTTCTCATTTTAGTATTTAATTTTTTTTAATTTAATATTTAAAGTATTAATTTTTTATTTTCAATTTATTTTGTAACAAAAGTTAAAAAAAATTATTAGGCAATTTTGGTAATGGAAAAACATATCATGGCATGTTATAGTCAATGAACAAAATGTCATATAGCAATTAAGTTTATTTAAAATAAAAATATTAAATTAAAAATAAAAAAAAATTATCATATTAAATATTTAAATATTAAAAATCCTTTTAACTTTGATCAACCCTTACACAAAGTTGACAAACTGCTGATCGACCGCTAATCGTGCATTGACTAGTCACATGGAGCTATGAGAACATATCAAGTGTCCTTTTTTTACTTTTTAAATACTATATATATTATATTGGTTAAAATGTATAATATATATAATGAAAAAATTTAAAAATAATTTTTTATAAAATTCTAAAACTTAAAAATTTAAATTTTTAAAAATATATAAAATTGAAAAAATGTTATAAAAACGAAAAAGTATTTAAGTTTCAAGTGATTGAAAAAACTTGAAATTTAATTTTTATAATTTTAGAATTATATAATTTGGAATTTTATAAAAAATATTTTTACTTTTGAAAATACTTTTTTACATTTTTAAAATAATATTATTAATTTCAAATAATTTCATTTCAATTATCATATTTTTGTTAATTTTATTTTTATATTTTTTATATTTTTATGTGTTTTTTTAGATTTTATATATTTTTCAGAATTTATAATATTTTTATGTTTATATTTTTATTGTATATATATATATACATTTAATAAAATAAAATGTTTATTTTTACTTTTGTGATTGGTTATAAATTTTTTAACGGTTATAAAAAATGGTCTAAAAATATAATAAATACAGACTTTAGGTGCCAAATGAGAAGTGAATGTACTTTAGGCATCAATTTAAATAAAAAAAAATTAAATATCAAAATAAATAAATAAATTATGCCTTTTTAAAAATATTCGTCATCATTTTAAACCTTCAAACTAAATACACAAATCTCTGCCGCCACGGGACCCCGTTTGATCATCATCATTAATTCAACTGCTCCTCCTACTCGCCGCGTATCTTATTATTATTGAAGTGAAATATATGTTTCCATGCAAACTTGACCCCAATATTTCAATTTTGTCAAGTTGGGCCAAAATATCACTATATTATGGGTCGTACTGTAACAGAACAGGTTTTTTTTCCATCTTACAAATGGGATTGCAGAGGTTGATGTGCTTGTAACTTACTACCAAAAACTGAGAATGATAAATACTTGGGTTTGCCAATTATAGTGGGAAAGTACAGGAAAAGAGAATTTGGAAGCATAACTATCATGCAGCGGCTGCAAGGCTAAAGGGTACAGGTGGTATCCTTTTCAATCCATTAATTGCATTAGCTATCAATCCCCTTGTATGCAAATGCAACGAGTTTTGTTCTAGTTTTTCAAGAGCTTTGTGTATGAAATGTATTATGTGTGGGATTAACAAGGTGGAGTCACGAAGAGAAAATGACTGAGCTGATGGAGGTTAGTTCAACCTGACTGAACAGAGAATCAAAAGATATTGAGGGTGAAAATAGTGGTGGTGAAGATGGGCGGAGAGTAAGGTGGCAGAGTATAAGGAAGAATGTGAGAGTCTACCTTTCCTTCTCATTCTAGGATTATTGAGGAAAAATATTTATTTTTCATATTTAATGGATTCAAAATGAATAATTAATTTAATTTAATTTTTGAATTTTAATTATTTAATTGTAATTAATTAAATAAAAATTTAAAAATCTTAAATTAATTCTTAAGTCATTTTTATACTCAGGGAGAAAAACATATTCATTTGTGAATGCGACACATTTCTCTAACTTCATCATTTCTATTCATTTAGTTTAACATTCAATCCATTTCTAATTTCAACGAGCTAGGGCCGTTTGAACATATGTAATTAGGACTCAAATAATTTATAATTAAGTTCCATCTTTTCACTTATTAATTATAAACTTATTTAGTCACGACGGCATTCCACTATAGTATCATGACTGAACTCTCCCTAATTACATACATTTACGAAAGTTACTTAATCAGTGCTTATCCAATGACCTTATCATAAGTGTGTTACCCTCATAAGTTATCCTTAATTTTTTTGGGATAAACCTATTTTTCCAATATGATCTTATTTTATCTCATGGTAATCATTATATTTTTCTTTATGAAAAGTCAATTACTATAAAATTATAATTAAGTCATTTATCACAAAGATAAATGACCCGTGGTCACTTTTACTTTTCATCTATCATGTAATGCCGATGAGACGATATCATTTACTCATTAGTTGGGTTATGAATTCCACTATTGTGAATGGTGCTACATACTGTAGAAGTTGTATATCCAATGCACTAGCTTTCGGTTCCTTATATATTCAAACTAAAGCTTTTACTTACATCAAAGCATACAAGTTATGTGTACATAGTTTATCATTCATTTAGGAGAAGTGTATGTCACACTATGAACATCACAAGTGAATAAATCCATAAACGGATCTAGGATCTATTCTACTTGGATTCTGTCCGATGTATTACCAATCCAATCAGTCACATCTATATCTCTATCTTTTGGGAGTTATCCACTTCGATGCTCAAGAAAAAACATCTCCCTAATTGGATCGACTTGCTCATTTCCGATTAAACTAAGGACATATTTAGGTTCATCTACTAATACAAGCTATCTTTTCATATTACGATCTGACCACGTAATACCACTCAGTATTAGTTAAACATTAAATCACTAGTGAGCCAATATTTGCTTCTATTTTGCTTTGCATGCAAAAACATTGAGGACAATATACAAAGAGTATTAATGTAATTAATGAACGTTATTATTAAATTTGTTCGAAAATTGCAAGTATACAAAATGAATATAGTACACTTAGGGCACCAAATCCAACAATTACATGAAATTATAATGTTCAATCATTGATGCATATATATAAATTATTAATGTATTATATACTATATGATATGATATAACATTATAGTAGAAGGTTAACTTTCAAATGTACGAAAAATATAAGTACTTAAAGCATATTTCAACCAACATAATAAACAATAATATATGATACTAATTAATATATTATGTATTACTCTACTATTAGAGTATATGAAATAGTATTATATATAATGAAATAATATGTTTAGTATATTAAAATGCATGTTTATAATTATAACTAACAATACATAAAATACTACTAAAATTTATAATATTGTAATAAAATATTATTTTAAACTAGATTTTGAATTGGGCTTTAATGTTGACAAATCGTTTTTGGGTATTAGGTTTAATTTCTTTTTATTTTGGACTTGAGATTGTGATATAATTAGTTTATTTTGAGTTTGGGTAATAATAATTATATTACTTAGGTTTGGGCTCAGTACAATATATTTGGGTTTTGGAATAAATATTTAGAATATAAGTATTAGGTTTATAAATTTAATAATAAAGATAAAAATTATTCAATTGCTAATATAATATAAAATAAAATAAAATAATATAATATAATATAATATAATATAATATAATATAATATAATATAATATAATATAATATAATAATGAACAATAAAATATATTTTTGTTAATTCATATAATATTATAAAATAATAAATTTTACATACAATAAGTATTTTATTTATTTTATGTAAAATAATTTTATCAAATATATATAATTTATGCTTTTTATAAGCCAAATTTGAATTGCATTGTCATTGTAGAAAAATAAAAATGAATTATTACATTCAAAAATGAAATATCTATAACTTATAAAATTCAAAATTATCTAAATCCATCAGAGACCGCCCGACTCGATTCAAGCCCGAATCTGAAAAGATTCGAGCCCGAAAGCTCCCAAACCCGTAACAGATATGAGCTTGAGCTTATTCGAGCCTAAAAAATTCCGAGCATGAAAAATTCAAATCCGAAGTAAGCCCAACATAAGCCCGCCCATTTGTTAACTTTAGATTTTAATATAGATTTAGCGGCCTCCTTTTGTGCCACTCCACCTAGATGCATTTAACATGGGAAAACATTTATAAATTCCCTCTATTATAAGGATTAGATTAAATTAGTCCTTTCATTATTAAATAAATAAATTTAATTTTTGTATTAATAAAAAATTAAATAAATCTAAATTGTAATATAGTTATCATTTATTGTTTAAAAATTAAAATAACTTTTAAAATATAACTTTGTTGAATAATAAATAGCATTCATTTAAAATGATAAATCTAAACTCTAATCTTAGTATATTTTGATTTTTTTAATAATTTAAAGACTAAATTAATGCATTTAATAAGAGATGAATTAATTTAATCAAGTTTGCGAACTACATTCGCTCGTTTAACGTAGTGTCCTATTGGCTCACTATAACCCCAAACCTCCGCTCTCAACATGCAAAACAGTAGGGAAACTGGACTTGGATATAATGACATCAAAAATTGTATCATTATTATCGTTTTTCCAAGAATATAAATAAAAATCTAGAGATGCACCAACAAATAGTGAAACGCCCCACACTAATAATAAAATAAATTGGGTAACTTAGCACTTGCTTGAGATGCAGCTGAGGGCCTGAGCCGGTATGAGAAGGAAGACCTTGTCTCTTTCATATATGTCTGCCTGCCTACTTTAATTTATTTTTTCTTTTATCATATTCCCAGTTTCTGCAAAGTATATCCAACTGCAAGTGCTTGTACCAATCATGAAACTACTGAGCTGCAAGGCGCAAAAGTCAGAGTGTTCCACCTTAATATATGCTGGTCGCTGAGAACTATCATTTCCCAACATGTTTCACTGTTTTCAACAAACATGAAGAACTCATGGATTTGTATCTGATTTTACTCCTCAACTTGCAATTATTTGTCTCCTTCATTCAATTATTATACATGTTTTTTATGCAAGCTTACCGACCATACATAGTATCTGGTAAGAAAATGATGGGATAATCAGAATTGGACATTCCCATTTCAGCAAAAGCCAAAAGGATTTTGTGTTCTTTGGCTTTTTTACCTGAATATTATTTGCTTATATTTTTATTAAAATAATATTAAATGATTAATATTTTAGTAAATTTAACATTAAATGATCAATATTGATATCAAACATCTATCATAGACATCCTTATAAAGTATAAAAATTAAGTTACTATTCAAAAAAATAATATTTTGGTAAGTAATTTGAAACCCATATTAATTTGATAAAAAATAATTATTTTTATAATATTTTAGTAAGAAAAACCATGCTCTTCTTCTTAACATTGATGACGGGGATAAAAATTGAATGTAAAAGGGATAAAAACATGCCGGCTATTTTGCCAAGAAGGATGCGACTCCAGAATCCACTCCATCCGCTTAAGATTGCCTGGTATCGCCCAATGCTGAGTACGTCTAATGTCAGGTTACCAGAATTTGAGAATCTCATATCAAAGAAATTCTTATAAAATAAACAAATATATATATTTTGGTATAACTAAAAGATGTTTTCATCCATTTTAATGTCTGAAGCTAGTTTTATTTATGGAGTGGAGGTAGGTAAAACTTTTCCAATAATAAAAATTCTAAAATTCAAACTTGGTTGGATTATGCCGAGAAAAAAAATGCAGTTTCACTTCTTTCCATGAATCAAATGTATCTTATACACACCCAAGTGATTATTTTCTCCATCCTAAAAGTATAGCATAGCATGCGACTCAGCACTTCTGTTGGGCCTATGTAATAGATTTGTGCATGAACTGTTGTACTTGCAAACACACCTCAAACTCTTTTTTTTTTTAGTTTAAAGTTTGCTATTTGAATTTAATTTGTTAATATCATATCCGAATTAGAAGTTTAATTATTTTTCATTTTATATATTTTCCTTGAATTCATGTCAATCGTAACATCATTATTTTTTCAAACGTAGTCATTAGATTTTAGTTCTTTCTAGTTGAAATTATATGGAAAAAAATGCAACAGTAGCTGTTGCTTCAACTTATTTATTCAGTCACTTTATAAATATTCAAATTTAGTTATTTATGTATGTTTTATATTACGTTTTAGTCATCGTAGTAATGCTCTAATTTCAAAGTTAAGGAAGAAGAAGAGAACAAAAGATGAAGAAAAAATAAATAAATAAAAGAAAGTTCACATTTAAAGGAGAAAAGAAAAATAAAATAAGGAAAACATTGCTAACAATCAAGTTAGATTGTTGTTATGTCCTTAATAGCAATTAATAACTAGATGACTGATAACGCTAATGATCATATAATAATTTTTAAAGTTCAAACCAATACATAATTTAAATTATGCATTGTATTTAACTAGTTTGTATTCCTATGCGATGCACGGGTCAATTGTATATATATTAACTTTATAATATTTTTTAGGTTTAATGGTATAAAATGTCCTCGAACTTTTTCAAAAAATCAATTAAGCCCCTCCAACCTTTTGGCTCCCAATTGAGCCCTTCAACTAAGAAAATTAATCAAATAGACTTTTTGACTAATGTTGACTGTTAAAAATTAACAACACTAATGGCGTGGTAGTTACGCAGTTACGATTGTTAAAAAAACTTATTTTTGAAACATGACATTAAATATATAAAATTTAATAATGTGGATTTTTCTGACATGGAATTTTTTTAGTTTTCTTTTTTAAATTTCAATGTTTAAAAGTTAAAACATTTTCACAATTCAAAAGCTTAGTCACCATTTTCATCAATCTTCATCCTCCACTCACTGTTTACTTGTGAAATTGAGATAAACTCATCCCAAACAACTCTTTCACCATTACTAAACCCGTTTCCACCCTCACCACTAAAGTTAACACCTAGCATCATCATTTTTTAGCAAAAATGAACCATAACCATACCCTCAATAAAACCCAAATCATTAAGCCAAAGGCAAATGTTTCAAATGTATAAAATTAAAATCAACAAGAAACTAGTTAACAAAAATAGGCAAACAAATCTAACAATTTTCCTAAACAAATTACAATAACACTAATCAAGTAAATCTGTAAAAATTCTTTGTATCCTATATTTGGTTAGAAAATCCTCCATAGAAAATCCCAGGCTAGATACATCCACCCATTAATCGAGTAAAAGAGTGCAAACTTGTTTATGTTAAGTAACTACAAATCTTCACTTAGTTTCTCTAATTCTTCCAAGGCAATGTCGAACTGAAAAAGAAGAAGATTTGGATATCAATGATGATAATGAAGATGGGATGAGTTTTGTAACACTCTATACTCGACCCAATCGCCATGTTTGTGTTACGGGATGCCACATATGTTGTTGGAGCAACTACGATTCAATTTACCATTTAATACATGCTATTAACAATATTACTTAATATCATTATGATTTTCATTCATTTTCGGGTCTTATACGAGCTTACGAAAGCTCTTTTGCTAACCCAAGGTTGAATTAGGATCAAACTATAAAGTTTGAAAATTATCGAGTTGACGTTACGACTTTAGAGGTCCGTCACGACGCAACTCACTAACTTGATCTCGTTGCAATGTTAAGGGCTTGATGTCACGACATGATCGCCTGTTTGGAAATGGTCTAATTGGTACTTAATCAAAACATTCATTCAATTCAATATGCATACCAATTCAACAACATCCTAACCATTTCCATATGCTAACTTTTAACCTTTTGCAGCATAATTACCTATACATTACACATTCAGCATATGACACTTTCATCAATTCAATCATCTAACCATTTCAATAACATTTCTATTCAAAACATCCAATTGGAAATTCAACATATGTTCTATTTCTAAATCACTACCATTCAACTACTATGACAAGTTCATTTATGATGACTAAACTTATATACATAATTCAAGTTAACATGACTATTCAAACTTTTGATTTAACCATTTATAATACAAAACTGACTCAAAATCTAAGTATATGCCATTAATTGAAACAAAAGAAGCTATACAAATATTATTGAGTGAAGTCCCGCGTTATGGATGCTGGATCACTTTTTGTAACCTTGGGATTTACCTATACCTGCACACGTAATAACAAACGTACGTTGAGTGATAAAGCTTAGTGGTACTTCCATGATTTAAGTCATAAAAAATTAGCATAAATATGAACTAATACAATTCACTAAATGATTTAGTTACAATTCATTCAACTCAGTTTCTCATGCAAGATATACCATTTTCATATACCAATACATTTGGCAATTCAATATGGTCTTACTATACATGCTTCTTAATACATACCACAACCATTTCCTATACATTTCCATTTCTACCTCTTTCATATCATCATCCATATACTTTTACATATGTATAGATATTTATCAATTTGGTGCTTAATTTCATTTTACCATTTCAATCACTCTTAAGCCTGCTGGCTTGTTCATATTCAAATCGGCCCTCAAGACTCATTTTTAATCAGTTCGCATGGTCTTTCACATGTTGTCATTAACCACAATTCACATATATATACCAAATTCAATCTTATGGCATTTCAATTATCATATAACCAATTCATATATTTTATAACCCTATTAACTAGACATGGACTTACAACGGATACATAGATCTATCACTCTCTCATCTCGAGTTGCCCGACAACGATGACTACTAGAACATGTACATACTACCACCCAGGTTGCCCCACAATGATGGCTTTCACAATCTGATTATTCTATCATCCCTAGTTAATCGACAACGATGAGTACTATATATGTACATTCTACCATCCCAGGTTGCACGACAGCGATGGTTTCTAATCATTATACCTGACCCTACGACATGCCAACTATATCCGAACCTGTCTGAACAACTAATAGGGCACCAATGTTCTGAATTACATTATACAATCAATTCACATATCATCATTATCAATTCATTTCATTATCAATTCACATGTATATATCCAATACTACATAGCGTAGTTCAATCCATTTTCATATCACATACCATGTATCAGTTAAATAATATTACTTTCTATTTTGTTTAATTCAGTCCAATATCTCGATATTCAATATCAATCACAACGAATCAATTCATGTGCCAATTATGTACTCACCTCGATACTTAATCATGCAAATTAACATGAATATGCAAATAAACATGTATATTGATCTCGAATCATAAAAGTACAAATTGAATCCTAACATCATTCGTCAATAACTCTCACTTTTCTTTTCCTTCTCGATGACTCAACGTTGTCTTTAGCTAAATACAATAATTCAAAAAAAATAAAATAAAAGATATCAAATTCAATCCAATCCATATTCAAATACAAAACCAAGCATATTTTGCATTTTACTCAATTTAGTCCCTAAACTCGGGATATTCATATCTTTTAATATTTAGCATCAGATCAAAATCCAATTTCACATTCTTTCATTAGAGACCCCTATACTTTCTATTCATAGTATAATTTCATGAAATTTTTTTAATTTATTCAATTTTGTCCCTAATGTTACAAAGTAAACTATCAAACTTATTTAACTTTTCAATTTAGTCCTTATCATAATCTAAGCTTAAGTTCTATCAATTTCAAGCCTAATTCATCAATTTCTCAACAATGGGAACTTGCCAAAAATTCAATAACTAAACAAATTGATACATGATCTAGATAAATCAAACTCCAATTATAACACCCCACGCTCGACCCGATCGCTTGGTCTGAGCTATGAAATATCATGACCTTTGCCGGTGGAACTAACGATACATAAACATCATAAAACCATTCACACATATCATTACATATAAATTACATTCAAATTAAGCTACACAATCATTTTTTGGTCCTACACGAGCTTACAAAAGCTCTTTTGCTAACCCAAACATGAACAATAATCAAATTATGAAGTTTTTAAAGTTTCGAGTTGACGTCGCGATTACACAACTCAGAGAGTTATGTTGTGACATCAAACACCTCTAAGTTGCAATGTTGGGAACTAAAGGTTGCGAAGTTGCCCCAATTTTTGGTAACTTATCACATATTGGTACCTATTCATGTATTTTCAACCAAGCATAACAACACATAAATAAAATTTTCAATGCACCTATACTAAAACATACCAAAATAACCTCGTAATACTTTTAATTCAATCATTTAACATAACATACAATCCAGTTATATCATTTACTTACTTAACTGTATCAAAACTGCTTATCTTAGGTCAACTTATGCATAACTATTTATTATGAGCAACAATGATCCAATTGATTTTGAAATGAACCAAACAACCATGCATTTAACATATGTTTCAAGTATGAAAGTCAATTTTTACCATTTCCAATCATACATCAACTTAACTATGCTATTCACTTCATTTGCAACTTTTCAAATTCTAAAACATATAAGTTTATATTATCATTCACACTAGCATGAAGCATGATCTAAGCCATATATTTAGCAAGCCATAAGGAATTCAAAATATTCAAAATTAACTATGCCATAATTTTCATAAATAAACTATCCCAAAAAGACCATTTGCACACTAAGGTGCTCCTATATACATGCCACAAAATTTGGACACAAAGAACATGATTCTACCGTATTTTTATAGTGTGTATGATTTTTGTTGATTTGGCTCGACAAGTTCCGCAAGATGACGATCTATAAGGAAAGAAAAACAACTATAGTAAGCATTAAGAATGCTTAATAAGTTCAAATAGAATTACTATACTTACCTTAATCATTTTAAACATAATAAACTACCAATCATTTGGGTATTCAAAATGGCTATCCCTGACACATATCGACACAACTAGATACATATCAACATTAACAACCAAATATGTTAGTCATACTTACATATCATGAGTAATATCATGAACATTAAGGAAATCACATGACACATATCAAATTAGAAGCATATACTAATCCATTTCTGATTTACTTTGAAGTTTTCTATTTCAATTAGATTGAATATCGTTTGATGGAACTATTATAAAATGGACTTGTATACGCGAGTGAATAAGTTGCTCACACAAGCTAACATTATATCAGGGTTGCTCACATAAGTTGACATTATGTAAAGGTTTGTCACACAAGCTGACTTATATTAGGTTACCCATCCAAGCTAAACCTAATTGACATATAACCTCAGAAGCTGCAACAAATGCTAGACCTCGTTATAAGCTATAAAATCCTAATCAAGCGCACGTATAACCTTATTGGCATGCCAAACGTATCCTACCTTTTTACTAAGTTCACACATGCATAATTTCCATATGTATATCATTACCAATCTCTGTACATGATCACACAATTCATTTACATGTCCTGTAATCAATCAACTTTCACATTTATACCCTGTATTATTATGTAATAGACAATAATCACAAGACATTTTAATTCAGTCCATAATTAGCCATTCATGCTAAATTCACTAGAATTCTAACTATATCTAAACATAAATAGGAAATTAAACACAAAATCACACACAACATAAAATAAGCTAGTAAGTTCGATATGAATTTACCTATTAGAAACACTAAAACAAGTTGATTCTTCAAGGACTAATAAGTAATTTTAGCATTTCCTCGGTTAACTCCACTTTAATCCGAATCTTGATCTACATAATTATTTCATATCACAAATCAATATCAAACATTTCCATACTATACCATGATCTGTGTCACACCCGATTTTCATTAAGGTTCAAAAATTAAAGAAGATTTGGGAGTTAATTGAAAGTGATAGTAGGTTCAGCAGACTCTACTGAAAAATTTAAGAATTTTAGTGTTTGAATGGTAAATAATTTGGGTCTCAATTTTGGTTTAGTTAAGTTGGAACCGACTTGTTTGTTAGTAGGAAACATAATGATTATTAATGGATGGGCTATTTGAGACTTTAGTGACCGTGCGTGAAAGGTTATATATATGTGTGACAATGATTATTCTGGAGGCACAATTATTTTTATTTAATTTTAGTTTCTTCTCTTCTGCATCATCTTCTTTAGTTGCTTCGAAGAAGAGGAAGTTGAGGAAAGCTCTGTATAGGGTAGTGATTATGAGGTTTGAGTTTGGACAATAGTGAATCTGATGAGCTAGTAAGTTTCTTAATCTTTCTATATTCGTGGATTAGGAAAAAATAAGAAGAGAAGTTAACAATTTTTGAAATCTTTAAAATACCTCTGCATGTTACTAGATTCTGGGCTTTAAAGCTTGAATGCCTTCGATTTAATTGCTATATTGGTTTTCATGCTTATTGTTAGGGTGAAGTAGGCTCTGGCATTTAGAAAAGCTAAGGTTGTGAGGATGAATGATAGCAGGTGAGTTTCTGTACTCCACTATTTGGGAGCTATTCTAGATACTATGCAGCTTGTATGTTCTACACAGAATTCAGTTTGGGTTCTATGTCTATAAATGACTATTGTTGTTTAGAAAGTTTATCTATGTATATGGTTGTGAAATGATATGAATGTTTGCAAATATGTTCTCTGAATGTATGATACAATTGTGTATCAATGAATTAATATATGGTGTACTCCATGTAATAATAGTGAATGTAATTGTCACATCTCGCAAATCGGGTTAGAAGAAATTGGGTTAGTGAAACCAAGAGTGGTCACGTATGAGTTCTTTAGTTTTGATTGTGACAATTATAAAAAATAATTGAATTTGGTTCAGTGGTTGAGAATTGGGGTAGTATGTATGAGGTTCTGGGTTCGAGCCTTTCCCTTGAAACTTTGTTAATTTTTAGCTTAATTCGTATCCCTAATCTTTTGGCTAAAATCTTATTTTTGTGCAAGGTATGTCAAAATGAGCTTGCTGGTTTAGTGGAAATGTGTCAGCTTACCCTTTGGTCTTGTGTTTGAATCCTTGTGTGTGCAAACAAAAAAATTCTTTTTGTTTTAAACTCTTTAGGAAAATCTGGTAGGGTAACTAATCAGATTTAATTGGGTAATGGGTAGTTTTAATTAGTTAAAAACAAATCTATTTCTCCAAACTTCTCCCCAAAACAACTGTCTATTACTCCTTCTTTCTTTGTCACATTCTATTTTTCTTCTCCCTTCCTTTTTGTTTCTTTTCCTTTTCTTCTTGATTCTGTTGGTTCTTGTTAGTACAACTTGTTGTCAATTCAATGTTATTCATCCATACGAGTGGATTATGGTGTTGTTAAGTAAGTTTAGTGTAAGTGTTAACATTTTCTTTTTCTCTCCCTTAGTGGTAAGGTTTTTAGCTGTGTTGGTATTAAGTTACGTTCTAGTGCGTTAAGGACTTAGTTTTTAATGAATTTTTACATTCTGATAGGAGAGGAGCGTGAGACATTAGATGAACTTCCAGCTAATTAAGCGCTTGGGTTGATGGTTTTCTAGGGTAAGTACTTGAATATTGGCTTTGGGGGCTGATTTCTTGTAAGGGAAAGTTATCAATTTAAGAGTCAGATTTTTATCTCTGGGTTGTTAATTGGTATAATTTTATGTTGAATGTACGATTTGAGAGTGCTCTATTGTGTAGTTGTTTAGAAATAACATCAGGTGTGTGAAATCAACCCAGAAACTCGATTGAAACTCGATTAAATTGTGAAACTGGGTTGTTTTTCAAAACTACCCGGTGCCACACGGTCGTGTGGTAGGCTGTGTGGGGTACACGACCATGTGAAATCATGCAAGCTGTGCGGGTGGATTGTGTGGACTACATTGGCTAACTTTTTAAGCGTGTGGGCCACACGGCAGTATAAGCCTTTTGAGCCAACTTTGATGCTCGATTAGGGGTCAATTAAGGGACTCTAAAATTGGGTCCATGGCCATTATGTAAGCCCAGAAGAAGCATAAATTTCAGTAAAAAAAGGGCAAGTGTAGGAGGTATGTTAAATAAGTTCCGATACGTATAATAATGAGTTATGATTTGTTATACATATTCTGTTATCTATTCCAATAAGTTATCAAATTCGACTATGTAATGTGATTTTCTATGATCTGTATAAGTTATGTGTAAGTTACGCTCCGTATAATATCTGCTTATGCATGCATGCCATACAACCTATGTGATATGTATGTATGTTAACGTGTCTTTGCATTTGCATTAGGGCGGGTTATGATATAATGGAGAAAGTTTTATATGGCAGTTGTTATTGCAAATATATGGCAGTTAGACCGCAAATTTCTATATGGCAGCTCAGCTGCATACTTGTGAGTGGCACACCACCACATATTGGTAAGATTGGACGGATGGACTTTTGTAGTCCTATTTGGTGTGATTAGCTGGTTAGAGTTGGTGTGTAGTGGATGGGGGTAGGATATGTGTCTATATTTGTTCTTGTCTGATATATGACAACATAAGATTTCAATCTGTAATATGTTTGAAAATATGAAATTCTTATATGTTACATGTTTTTGATTATATGAAATGCTATGTTATGTAATATGATACGAAATTGTGAATTGATAATTGTATATGCAAAATCCATAAGAAAATTCTCTTTGTGGGTCGGGTCACACACTGGGATTCTAGCTCACTCATTTGTTTGATACGTTTCAAGTGAACTTCTAACTTAGGACCGAACAACGTGCGGGTGCTCGGATTGGTCTTTCAAATAATATGGTTTGATCTATTGTAATTAAGAATTTTGGGCATTTGGTTTTGGATCATGTTTTTGAATTTGGTTCTGTTTTTGGGTTTTGATTTGTTTATCAGTTTTTAGAATTTTTAACATAAAACTACAAAATCATACAAGCTAACAAATTAGAATTCAATTTTCAAAATTAAAACAACCTAAGGACTTTCCGTTGTGAATTTAAAATGGGTTTTATAAAAATTTATAACGAATGTTTTGGAAAATGCCTAATTGGTGAACTGCATGTTCTCATTTATTAGGATCACGGTTTCCAACTTACCAACTCTAATGTTTTTGTTGTAAAGTTTTATTAAAAATTATGAGTTTTATAAAGTAAGCGACATAAGCGTAATGATTTAGTAAAATTTTGGATTTTAAGTTAGTAGTTGATAGATTCACATAAGCGTTTTAAGAATGACAAGTTTTTCTATCAAAGATTTGTGGAAATTTTTTATAAAACTTTGATTTTCAGTTTCATAACGAGCCATGTTTTGGAAAGTAAAGAATTCAACGTATTACTGTAACTCTCCAGGTTTAGCTATAATTCTATGTCAGGTTTGGGGTGTTACAGTATTGTTATGCATAAAATGTATGTTTATAAACTGTGGAGTATAAAGGGAGTTATTCTAGCAGGTTAGTTGAAGATAAGAAAATTGGCGTAATGGAGGAATGGATGGATTGAATGGGGATTGGAGTAACTGAAATATGAAATGGCTTAGCCTTACGGGTGAACACTTAGGTGTTCGAATTAACAAGAGAAGGTAAGGAGGTTTGGTTGGATAAGTGGTCTATTGGCTCTATGATCTGCCACAATTTGTTGTTGCAGATTAAACTACTTTTTGTACTTAATGAGCTCGTAGGAAAATAATTTCACTATGTTTTTATTTACCTTTTACTTTTAGCACTTAGATAATAAAATGAGCAATTTAGGAAATTTATATGACCTTATAGGCCAAGGTAGGCCTAAAGGTAGACTAATATGTTTGGTGAGTGTGTAGGACATCATTCAAAGGCAAAAAGACAGTGGATTGCTCGCGATGTTGCAACATAGAGCTTGGATTTCACAACACAACAAGCAAAGTTCCCAAGAAGCAGTGTCAACATAGCCCATAGGGTGTCCTGTCATAGCCCTAAAGACATACCCTAATTAGCAAACTACCATCAGTGTTGTGACACAGGCCAGAGGGTGTCTGCACCCAATACGACATGGTCACTTAGGGGACTAGGGTTATTTTCGTTCGTAAAATGAATTTTAACGAAGATTTGTTAGCTATTTTAGGTCAAGGACCAGTTGCTAACCCTAGGCCTATAAATATAGTTGCTTAAAACAGTTTAGAAGACAAATTTTCCTTAGTTTAATTTTTCTTTCATTTGTAGTTTAGATTTATTTTACTTGTAACTTTTATTTCAGTTTTATTTCGTTCTTCATGGGATTTGGATTGTAGATCTATCAACTCATCACGGATTACTGTTTGTGCCACAATATTTATATTTATATCAAGATCTTTCTCATATTTATTCTTGTTCTTTTATAAATGTTTATCTTTCAAATAAATTCTATTGTGTGTGTTAGATCCATGAGAAACTAATCCATTAGGGAGATTAATGAGTGGTTGTGGGATTAATTAACACTTATGTAGGGTTTCTTAGCAAATCAATTGGTTGGGAAAGGAAGAACCTAAAACCCTAGGATTGACGACCCTAAGAAGTCATGTAGGTAGAAATGAACTCGAAATTGATATTGCCTGCCGTGAAAACCTTACCCTGACCCGTTCTGACCTGTGACATCGAGAGATAAGTAGTTCTTGCTAGCTCATTAGGTTAGTGGAAGGTTAAGAGGCCCTGCTAGGTTAATGACTGGTTGATTTAATAGAACCTGAAGTAGGAGTTAATTATGAACACTGAAACAAGTTAGTCTTCTCTCATTAAATTTGATAAGTTTACAAATCAGTCTATCATTATTTTATTATTCTTATAAAATATCTTTTATTATCAAATTATTATTAGTAGTAATATAATTTAACTAAAGTACTAATTAGACCTGTTAGCATAGAAGTTAATATTAGTTTAGTCAAGCCTCCTTTGGGTACGATCCTCAGAGTACTTCCAATAATTCATTATACAATCTATATTACAACTTAGCCCGTATAACTGCGGGCTAATTCTTATCTTTTGTAGTAGTATTCTCACTTCGAACGTTGGTACGTCGGAAGGCGGTCATTCTACGGAGCAACACCATGAAAATTGTTTACTAAATCATTAGAGTCAAAAGTCCATGGCTAGCCATGGCATGATCCATTGGAGGACAAGTTCGCTTTGTGGAAAAAATAAAGTCCATCAAGATAGTAAACAGGGAAGCCATTAGGGTATATATGTGGAAACCATTATAAAACTTGCGGGAGGAAAAAGTTTGTTTTAACGGTTATGGCACGTACGGGAATACTGACAAACATGCTGATAAGAGGTCTAACCAAGATTCAAAGGCTAGGGGAAAATGTGAAATCACCTTGTATGTGGATATATGTAGAAGATGAGATCTTCTATTAGAATATTCGCAAATATACAATCACTATTGAGAGTCCTTCAAAGGTTGTCTTATGTGGAAGGTCTATTAAGGACTATCTTATGCGAAAAGTCCATCAATGATTGTCTTATGTGGAAAGTCCGCTAAGGATTATCATATGCGGGAACTCCGCCAAGAACTATCTTATGTGGAAAGTCCACCGAAGACTATCTCATATGGAATGCTTGCCAAGGACTATCTTGAAGACGGAAATGTTTGTAGGGACTATCATATGGATGCAAAGCCTGACAAGGACTATTTGGGAAGCCCGTCCAAGGCTTTCTATGGAGGGAAAATCCATTAGGACTTTCAAATTGATGGAATGTCCATTCTAATTAGTGTAAAGATGGGAAAGCTAGTGGGCGATCACACAAGTATAGTTTTTCTAGAAAGTAGTTCTTAAAACTATTCGCCAAATCCTAAGCTTGAAGGCCACATACGAGGGTATATGTATATGGGATACTCTCTAAAAAGGTATATTGCACAAGCTAAGTCATAAGGACACATGTGTCTGGATAATATGGTAAGTCGATTTTGGGTTCAACGCGGAATATAGGATTCAGGGAAAGAATTCGCCTTTTTGGTGAAACGCATGCAATTTTACCAAAGCTAGTCGAACATCTTTTTGTTTGCTTGTGTGATTTTCTTTTGACGAGTCAAACCAACAAGGTAGAATAAAGGTCTGGGATGAAGCTTGAAGAAGCCAAGTATCAATTAGGGGTGGTTAAAAAGAATACAGTTTCTTCCAAAATCCGCCAATGATTTGTTCAAGGAGAAAGTATAGGCATTGACCAAACCAATTAAATTGTGAGAACTTATATGAAACTCAGTGAGTTATTTACGTGCATTAATCCTTATTGCTCGTAACACTAAGATGTTATTTTTTAAAATTTGATGTATGGAATCTCACTAAATTTATTTGAACTTATGAGTGGTTTGCTTTGAATGCAGGATCAAAGGCTGTTATGAAAAAATGTAGGAAGGGACCAAGCCAGACATTCTGAAAATCCTTGTGGGCTTCTTTGGTGAGGTTTCATGTATATAAAGGGACTTCCTTAGAGGCTATGCCTTGAGGATTGAATATGTAATTAAGCAACATCCAATTTGTCATGTAACAACCCATTTTTCTGTGGCATTAGAAACAGTGATTTCAAGATCGCAATTCCAGCGAGAGAGTTTGTAAACATTAATAATTAAAATTTAAGAGTTAAATATAGTATTATGGTGAAATTTGTTTGGATAGATTTTATTAATTGGTTAGTTAGTCAAGGTACAAGTGGTGTATATCTAAAGTAAGTGATTTTGGAAAATGAGGTGTTGGGACCTCATTTCGATAAACTGAGCCTGTAAATATAAATATTTACAGAGTTATTTTTTAAGTAAATCAGGTTTTGGATAGGTAATTTTACTGACTTAGTGATCAATTAAGGTAAAAGGACTAAATCGTAAAAGAGGTAAAAGTTTAATCGTTATAGATTTTAATTTCTCAAAAGTTAAAAGGACTTGTTTAATAATTAAAACAATTTTTTAAAATGCCAACTAGACCATTAGACGTAAAGTGGACGGTTGTTGAAGTAATTATTAAAGAATTATTAATATATATTAATAGTAAAGAAATATAAAATAAATCTCCATATTTTTTATGTATTCTTCTCCGCTAAAGCCACAAAAGAAAGCCAAGAAACCTTTTTTTTGCTTCAAGCTATTCGATCATTGCATGGTAAATAAGCCTTGTAAAGCCTATTTTTAGTAATTTTTATATTTTTAAGATAGTTGTAATTAGGTCAAGTTAATCTTTATCTCCATTTTCATAACTGTTAAACATTTTAAAAATTTCCATTGATGGAATTGGAAGCTTATGATGTTTAATAGCTTGATTATAAGCTTATATGTGTGTAATGACTAATTTGTATAGTATTTTCTGCTTAGTTTTGAGTTTAGGGACTAAAATGTAATAATGTAAAGTTTGATATGAAATTTCTGAATTTTATGTATTTTGAGGGCTATAGAAGGATTTATTTGAAATAGGAATGAAAATTGGAGTTTAAATGTGAAAGTTATAACTATTTCGGTTTTAAGGACTAAATTGAATAAAGTGAAAAACTTTAAGGAGTAGCCAAATAATAAAAATTAGGCTGTTACATGTTTATAATCTGATGAGTTAAGAGGGTTGAAATTTATAAATTTTAACGCCCCATAATGTGGGCCTAATAGTAGTGGGCCGTGAGCATGGGAACTCATAAAAGTTTATGTGTGCGAGATAATATCATAAATTAAGTGTAGCTTTGGTGGCTAAGTATTTGGACATATTTGGGAGTGCTTGAGAAGCATGGGTTCAAGTGTGTTTGCCAAAATTTTAATTTGGGCTCTTAGGTGAACTTGGATGTTAGGTTATAGGACTTATAATAATTAGTGGTTCTTTTATGACAAAAAGAGAGAAGGGATCTAGTGACAAGGTGGCGCTACATGTGTGGCAAGGAGTTTGAGGTTCGAGGCATGGTGTGCGCAATTGTATGTTTATTTTGGGGCTTGAGCTGGGAAGGTGTTGGAACTGGACTGGAACTTTGTGGTTAAATTGGTCATAAGAATTTGAATTGAATTTGAATGAGAAGTTGGAGTAAATCAAGGAGAAAATTCAGTGGAGGGATTGGTGGAGTTTTTGAAGGATTTTAAAATGGGAGAAGTTGGAGCCGATTGGGGGGAAGTTTTGTTTAGGCAAATTTGGCTAGAGAGTGCATTGTGTGCATTTTCGGCAATTACTTTCCTTTATGCCGATTTGTTTTATTTCCTCTCTTCTGTCTATAGTGCCAAATATTGCTATAGACCTTTTTGGTGTTTTTCCCGTTTCGATTTTCTTTTTTCTCTTCTCCCTGTTTCCTATTCTTCTTAATGTAAGCCCGATTCAACTTTTCTTTCTCTACCTTCATTCTTTTTCCCTTCTCTATCGATCAAACATTTTGACCTATAGGCGTTCTGACGAATCATTTCTCTAGCCTCTGAAGTATCGTATCTGTTCTTCTCTTGTAGGTTGATTGAGTTCAATTTATCTAGTTGGCCGATTTTTAGGGGTAAGTGGTTATGTGGTTTCAAATACTGGCCGAATGTCTAGTTCTCTTGTTGGCCGTGTGTTTTCCTTAGGATAGTAATTGTTTAACCTTTGTTATTGATATTGATGTTTAGTAGATAATGTTGTGGTACAGATAAACCACAAGGAGCTGATATCAATTCATAATCAAACGGCTTAGGAAGTATAAGCCGGTTCAGTCAAGTATCTACGCTCGTGGGCTTCTGCGTTTCTCTCTATCAAGGTGTGTACACAAACTATTTGTGTTTTAGGACGGCAAATGTCGAAATGCCGGGATGCCGAAATGCCAAAAAGCTGATGATACGACAACGACTACTACACGGGCGCATAGACACTCGTGTAGGGAAGTCGACACATTGACAAAGGCCGCCATGAGCGATCTCGTGGACTTGGCCGTTATTAGGCCTAATGGGCCAATTTGGGTCGAGTGGGCTTGCGTGGGTAAATTTCGCTGTTAAGTGAGAAACCGATAGACTTGTCATGTCGCACACATGACTTAGGTAGTTCTAGGCTTCGCTGGGCCAAAATGGGCCGTGTGGGCCCAATGGGAATGTGGGCCCTACATGAAAAAATCTACGGTAAGTGGCTATTAATGAACCGGGTTATGGTGTACATATAGCCGTATTTAATTTTAGGCTGTTCTGGGCCTCGTTGGGCTGAAATGGGCTGTGTAGGCCTAGTGGGCTTGTGGGCCACATGGATAAAATGTATGTGATGTGGCAAGTGCTGTTGGACTGTGACGTTTGCATAGATGGGGCTATTATGGGCCTCGTTGGGTCGAAATGGGCCGTGTGGGCCCAATGGGCTTATGGACCCACAGAGTAAAATCCTCGATAAGTGATCATTGATAGGTTGGTTTATGAGGTTCGCGATGCTGTATTTGAATCTGGACTAAATGGGCCACACGAGTTTGTGGGCCTATTTGGTGCCTAATAGCAGGTTTTGGGCCCATATACACTATTTTGGCCGTGTAGGTTATCTGAGTTGCTCGAAGCGACGATAGACCTTTTAGGAGGCCGTAATAAGTAATGAGACCCCACAATTTGTAAAATAACTGTAATGCCCTTGTAGGGTAAAATGACCGTGATGCCCCTATAGGTAAAATGATTGTAATACCTCTGTTAGGTGAATTGACCGATATACCTCAAAGGGTAAAATGACTATTTTGCCCCTCAAGTTTAAATGACTGATTTGTCTGTGATTGGTATAACTGATTTTTCTGTGAATTGTATGACTGATTCTGAGCATGGCATTCTGCATACACGACATACTGCATGGGGTTGGGATACTGTTATGGATGAAGTACTGTATTGGTGGCTCCGCCACAATCACTGTTATTGGTGGCTCTGCCACAATCACTGTTATTGGTGGCTTGGCCACACATACTATTACTAGCAGCTTTGTTGCGGTACTATTACTTGCAGCTTTGTTGCGGTACTGTTGCTGGCAGGTTTACTGCGATGCTACTAATGCCTTGGTGCCAATCATATTACTATACTTGTGGCTAGTAGCCATTCTGTTTATAGCTTATAGCTATCCTGTTTACGGCTCTTAGCCATTCTAATCACTGGCAGCTTTGCTGTGATATTGGTGTTTTGGATGGGTAGGTCGATTTTTTCCCCATATGGTGTGTTGGTTGGTACGGGTGGTGTGTTGGCTAGATTGGGATGGGTTGCATGATTGCATTGTTGCACTTCTATTGCTGATTCTGTCACTGTATTGGGCTTAGGCCCACATGTATTCTGTTTCTGATTCTGATACTGTAATGGGCTAAGGCCCACACTACACTTGTACTGTTTTGGGCTAAAGCCCACATTGTTCTGTTACTGTTAAAGGCCTCAGATTGATTCTGTTTCTGTATACTGAATATTTCTTTACTTAGGGGATTACACATTGAATTTTTCATAAACTCACCCCGTTTTTAACCTTTCAGGTAATCCCCAGTGTTAGACAGTTCGGAGCGACGAGGGACTCGGAGAGGGCCACACAACTACACAAGTTTTATTCTGTTTTTCTCATTTACTAAAGCACTTTGATTTTGATTCGGGTTGTAATAAGGCCTCTAAATTTTCTGGATTTTAAATTCGGGATTTTATTGATTGTGATTCTTATCTGCTAGAAGTAGAACCCGATTTTCCAAAACAATAACTATTTTCAAACGCTACGTTTCCGCAACTCAATTTTTAAATAACACGTTTTCGTAAATCATTTGTTTTAAATTAAGCTTCTGAAACAATAAGGTTTTGAAGGTAACAACATTTCTTTAAAAAACCTCGATTGAAAATAAGCAAACACAAACTAAGGTTTTGTACAAGTTTTAAATGGCAAGAAGTTTGAAATTTCAAGAAGGGTTTTCAATGAAAACATGGTTTTTGAAAAACACTTCAATGTGACACACCAGATTCGGAAATAACGTCTAGGCCAGGTTTGGGGTGTTACATAAATTGAGTTGAATAATTGTATAAATTGGGAATTGGACCAAATCAGAATTAATCGAAGAAAAAGGCAAATTTGTTGATTAGTCCTTAGAGAATTGACCGTTTGTTATTTTTCCAGATAAGTTTACATAGTATAATTTTTTTAAATTGTTTTTGTATTTGATTTGTGAATTTGTATTTGTTTGATAATTGTTTGAATTGTGTACAATTTGACAAAACAAGTGAGTTATGTAAACTTAGAAATTGAAAGCATTTTTGTCATCAAGTCTGTTGGGTTGTTTTCTATATCGATTTTGTGAATATAAACATCTCCTTGAGCAATCAGTTCTTGAACAAAGTGGTACCGAATATCTATATACTTTATTTGTTTTTTGATGCATCTGATCTTTCGTGAGATGTATGGCACTTTGACTATCGCAATATAGAATAGTCTTGTCATTTTTATCAACTAGCTCTTCGAATAGACCTCTCAACCGAATGACCTCTTTCACAACCTTTGTGATAGCAATATATTCTGCCTCTGTAGTTGGCAATGCCACAATGGCTTGAAGGGTGGCTTTCCAACTAATTGTACAATTTTTGTAAGCGAATAAATAACCTGTGAGAGATCTTCTTTAGTCTAATTATTCGGCATAATTTGAATCTATATAACCGACTAGACCTTCTGAACATATTCTGAATTCTATACAAGTCTTGAAAGTCCCCATCAAGTATCTTAGAATCCATTTAACAATCGGCCAGTGTAATTTTGACATATATCTACTTACTATACTAACAACATGTGAAATGTTGGGATGAGTACAAACCATTGGATACATTAGACTTCCGATTGCACTAGAATAACGAACCGAGGATATGTACCTTTCTTTGTCTTCGGTTTGTGGTGAATTTGAAGCTGAAAGTATTAAGCGTGCAACTAAGGGAGTACTAATTAGTTTAGAATCTTGCATTCCAAACCGCTTGAGAATTATTTCGATGTATTTTTGTTGTGATAGAAATAGCTTATCGTAGTGTCGATCTTTCGAATTTTCCATCCCTAAAATTTTCTTGCTTGCACCAAGATCCATCATCTCGAACATAGAGTTAAACATGCTTTTTAATCAATCAATTTTGGATGGATCCTTAGCCACAATAAACATTTCATCAACATAAAGCAACAATTATATAAATGATCCATCATTAAGACAATGCAAGTATATACAGTTATCATACTTGCTTCCTACAAAACTGATGCTTATCATGAAGGAGTCAAACTTCTTATACCACTGCAGAGGAGAATGCTTCAGGTCGTATAATGATTTATGAAGAAGACAAACATGATATTCTTTGCCTTCGATCCTGAAGCCTGCAGGTTGTTGCGTATAAATTTTCTCATCTAAATTCCTGTGAAGGAATGTAGTTTTTACATCTAGCTGCTCTAACTCAAGATTGGATGATGCAACAAGAGCTAACAGTGGCCGAGTGGCTGTATGGTTCACAACTAGAGAGAAAACATCATGAAAATCAACTGCCTCCACTTGACTGTAGCCCTTTGTGACCAACCTTGCCTTGTATCTAGTGTCATCTTGACTCAATCCTTCATTCCTTTTGATCACCCACTTGCAACTAATTATTTTCTTTCCGGTGTGTGGTTTAACGAGCTACCATGTCTCATTCTTTTGAAGAGACTCCACCTCTTCTTCCATGCTAACAAGTCACTTGCTAGAATCAATAGCACGAATTGACTTTGAATAATTTGAAGGTTTAGCCAAATCGATGCTCTTTGCAACACTTAGAGCATATGCCACTAGATTTCATTCACAACATTTTTGAGGTGGTTTGATCTCTCACCTTTTTCTATCCCGGGCTAACTTATAATCTTTAATTGAGATGTAGGGGTCCGTGATTGGGATGGAGAAGCTTTGGGAACCTTCTATTACATCGAAGAGGCATCAGATTCTAAATTTCTATACGAGGTCGTGACGTGGTGATTCTCCTCGTTAGGGTGTCACCTTTTTTCATTGTGACATTGTGACGTCATGCTTCGTGATGTCTTGGCATCATTGCCTATCATTGTTTCTAGCTCCACCTTGCTTGAAACACAGAATCATTGATGTTTCGTCAAGTGTAACATCTCTATTGACGATGATCTTATCCTTTCTGGGCACCACAGCTTATAAACTTTTATCTCAATTGCAAAACCCAAAAAAATACATTTCACCACCCTTGGTTCAAGCTTTTCCTAACTAACTCGAGTATATGCAGGACAACCAAATACTTTAAGGTTAGAGCAATTAGAAAGATTACCTGACCAAATATCTTCGGAAACCTTTCCATGTAAAGATCAATGTGGAGGTCGGTTCACTAAGTAACTTGCCAGGTTAACTGCTTTGACCCAAAACTCCTTTTTCTGAGCCTGCATTTGAAAGCATACATCGAGCTTTCTCAAGTAAAGTATTGTTCATTCGTTCGATAACTCCATTCTGCAGTGTACCTACAACTGTGCGATGTCTCTTTTTTCTTTCCCGTTTGCAGAGGTCGTTGAATTTGATTGAACAAAAATCGAGCCCATTATCCATTTTGAACCGCTTTATGAACTTTTCATTCTGTTTCTCTAGTAAGGTCTTCCACTGCTTAAACATTCCGAAGACTTCATTCTTGTGCTTCAGGAAATATGCCCAAAATTTTCTGGAGTGGTCATCAATAAAAGTTGGAAGACATTTGCTACCTCCTTTGGAGACGACTGGAGCCAGACCCCATAAATTGGAATAAATATAGTAAAGGGTCCCTTTAGTCCTATGTAGTGCCGAATTGAAGTTACTCGAGTCTGCTTCCTATAAATGCGAAGCTTGCAGAAATCTAACATTCCAACTCCGGTGCCTGTGAGAAGACCACTTTTGCTCAAAACATCTATACCTTTTTCACTCATATGGCCAACTAGCATGTGGCACAACTAAGTTGATTTCAAACGTGTAAAGAAGGTATTTTCATGTGATGTCGCAACGTCGGGAGAGTACTTGTTCTAGCGTCACTACAATTTTGCCTTTACTTCCGTACTTGTTGTGAAATTAGACACCGTTGAACCTTGTAGAATGTATAAGCTACCGACTTTTTGCCTTCTGTTTAAAGTAAGAGCACCACGAGATAGTTTTAGGTTATTTGACTCAATGATGACTTTGTACCACTTGAGTCTAGAATTCCCAAACAGACAAGATTCTTCTTTAAATCAGGCAGATGTCTGACATCTGAAAATTTTCTGACTATCCTGTCATGCATCCTGATTTCAATGGTACCAATGTCAGTTATTTTGCAAAGTGAGTTAATTTCCCATAAGCAGGACTCCACCTTCAATCAAACTGTATGTGGAGAACCAATCCCTATTGGGACACATATGGTAGGAACACCCCGAATCCAAGATCTATTCAGATGTGAACTTAGACCTTTCGATTGTTGACATCAATAACAAATCATTACCTCTATCCTCGACTACACTAGCATCAACTACATCAGCTTTTAGCTTTCCTCTCTCGTCGTTTTTGACGACCTCTTTTTGTTTTTATTTTAAAATTTGTAACATTTTGCCTTAATGTGGCCCATATTTTTGCAATAGCCACATTGCTTGTCACGGTTTCTAGATTTTGATCTCGTTCTCGTTCTCGATTTTCTCTAACTCGAATACTTAGTTTGATGTCTTCTTCTAGCAAACAAAATCTAAGCTTGCTCATCTGACTTGTTCTTCAAGCGTAACTAGTTGTCGAGTTTGTCCTTACTCAAAAGGTTTCCCTTCACATCCTCAAATGAGAGTATCTCTCAACAATAAATTAAGGTTTCCCTGAATTTTTTTATGAAGGGGAAAAGAATAAAGTAATAACATAGCTTGATCTTCGTCATCTATGTTAGCCTCGACATTCATCACTTCATTTAGGGCAGTTACAAATTCACTGATGTGGGATTAAAATGACTCACTTTCCGCCATATAGAACATATGTAATTATTGTTTAAATACAAAGCAATTTGTGATGAACTTTTTCATATAAAGGGCTTCCAATTTCCTCCATATGTTTGTTGTCGTCTTCTCCATAAGTATGTCCTGCAATACATTGTTAGTGAGGCACAACTGAATTGTTGACAGTGCCTTCTCATCAAGCTCCTCCCACTCTGTTTGATTCGCATCTGGCCGGCTTTTGTCCTATAACGACCTTTTTAAGAACGTTATAAACTAGAATTATCGTCATTCGTAATTGCCACAAACTGAAATTTTTGATCCCATAAAGCTTCTCAATATCGTACCTCATTGCCATCTCTGAATGGGTTGTATGCGAAAACCAAACCAAACTCTGATACCAATTTGTGGCTCGAACTCGAATTATACAATGAACACGATCGAAAACTAAGAAAAATAGACAAATATTTATATGGACTAACCCCTCCGAAGAGAATAAAATACCACATGAAAAGAAAACTTCATTAAAAATGGAAAAAATCGAAAGGGGGGTACAAGATGGAGAAATAAATAAACCCAAAAACTGAAATAAAATATTTTCCTGAAATTTCCACAAAGTCTCTCTTAATTTTTATTGTTGTTATTCTAAACTATCTAGGGTTGCTAAAAGGCCTATTTATAGGCTGAATTTTGTGAAAAAAATGACTAAAACATCCCTAAAATAATCAGAGTTAGACTAGGAAAAAATAACAAAGTTTAACTAAGAGAAGAGACTTGGTTAAGTGGAGAACACGTCGTCACCTCGTGACGTTGCGTTCAACTCGTCGGGATGCCATGCATCACGTCGTTGGGACTAAGGGTTCTTCTCATCGGGATGTCGTGTGTCGTGTCGTCAGAATGTTGGCTCTTCGTCTTCTCGACGTTGGCTAAGTTTCATCCGAAATGCAAGGCACACTCTACAAAAAGAATTATTTAAAAGTTCATTTTTTATAAAAATATATAATATTTTATAAAAATACATACAAAATTATAAATAAGTTATAAAAATGAACACTTGTTTTTCTCTTTTTTTTTTAACATGAAATGTAGTTATTAAAATAATAAATTTTGAAATAAAATAATTTATTTGTATACATTTGACCTTGTTCCTTAGTCTTAGCCAAATTTGTCAAGCATTGGGTACCACGTTCAACCACAACCACTAGCACCAATAACTCTTACTCCAAGCTCTTTGATTTCCACATCGTTATCGTGCTATCGAACTAGGAATCAGTTGTGGAGCTATCGACATAACCTTCCACCCACTAGGTCTTAAAGACTTCATCCGCACCTATATACCTCTAATCATGCCCACCTTTAAGCACAACCTTAAATACAATAAACTTTTTACTGGCAATAACCTAAAGGTATCAATTCTTACATTTTTCAACCTCAAGTTGTAGTTTTGACCCAACCTTAGCTTGGTGGTTGTTAATGTTGGGAAAGGATAAAAGTTGTTGAACTTTTTTTCCTTAAATTGTTTTATTTATAAAATTATTATTTTAATAAATAAATATTATATTAGAAAATGAGAACAATATATATTCGTTTATTTATAAATATTTTATAATTTTGCATGTACTTTTATCGAAAATGAAATTTTGAATTATTTTTAATTTTTAAAAGCTTTTTAATTTGTTACAATCAGGAATAGATTGTCATAATGTGTAAAGTTGAGGATTAGGTTTGTTAAATTTTTAGAATTAGGACCAAATTGACAGAATTCGTAAATATTGGAGGGCTAATTTTTTTTACTATGCCAATGAAATATGTCTAGGTTAGAACTCCGTCAGTGATTTAATTGTTGAATGACCAAAATATTAAATTTCGATAATGTTAGTGACTAAAATAGAAAATTTTAAATCTGGGTGACCAAAATAGAAATGCTCATAATTGAGTGACTATTTATATAGTTTACTCATTGGAGTAATTTGTATAACGTTTAACAAGTTTAAATACAAAATTTGACTAAAAAAGCTTAGATACCAAATTAAGAAAAGTGTCATATTCAATAACTACATTAAATAAAACTCTTAAATACTAATTAAAGAAAAAGTTTCAAGTCGAAATACCTAATTTTATATTAAGCCAATTTCAACCTATTGTCAACCAAATATCATCATTGCAATTTTGAGTCGGTCAACACGAAAGAGCAAAGATTTGAAGGTATAAATATGTGGAATAATTAGATAATATTCCACACTTAGGGTATCCCAATAAATTTAAATGGCATTAACTATTAGGTTTACTTTTTGGGCATTGACTGTCCATTTAGAACATTGTTTTGTTTCTTCTACTCAAACTCTTATGTTTTTTCATTAGGAATAAAATTCAAATAAAGTGTCAAATTTGACCTTTAATGAGAATGATATTTAGGATTAGGGGTTTAGGACATTGAAGACCATCATATACCCACCCAACTGGGGTACCCCAGCTGCTTGCAAGTCCATTAATTAATTATTTCGCTAATAATTTTTTCCTCAATATACGTTTTCTCACCGAAACATCTTGAGAAAATAAACTTTTGAATTTGAAGGTTTTTCTTCTAGGAATAAATATTAAATTTATATATGAATTTTAGTTTAATGTGTAATTTAATATATAAGTATTAGCGGTTTAATTATATACATAAAATTTTAATTATTATATACATAAAATTTTAATTATTGTTGATATGGATATATAAAATTTTTATTTTGATTTAATTGTACATATTTAAAGTAATGAATAAATACATTTTATTTTCATATTGGATTAATATAATTGTTTCTGCATGCAATATATCAACGTAAAATGGTTCTAATTCAAAAATATGATCAATAATTTGTGAAAATTGAATCAAATAAACAATTCATATATCAAATTACACAAAATTTGGTCGAGATGTTGCAGGGAGATAGCACAGGTTAGTGGAGGAGGGCTTTCTATGATGAGGTCTGCTGCTGCGCCGTATATTGAATCTTGGTGTATTTAAACGATAATATTAGGTGATAAGCAGAAGTAGACCTCTCTTGAAGTGATGTATTGGGGTTCCAAGTATTTGTTGTTTCAACCCTTGTTTTTGTTATCTAGATAGGTTGTAAGTTACCCTGTGTTTGCAAGGTCCTGTTGTATTCTCTGTGATTAGTTATTGATATTCCATAATTTGGTATGTCAAACTAAGCTCTTTAGACACTTAAAAGAACTTTTTCTCAAGTATTTTATGAAGCTTTTTGGTGCTTTTTGTTAATTATTAGATGTTGTGGTAAATATTAGTTTTATTGCAATTTTTTTTACTTTTTAGACCCAAAATGACAAAATTATGCCATTGGATGTTTAATGGTTGAATTGAGTTTGTGTAAAAATGGTCGAGGCAAAAATGTAATAAAGGGTTGTTACTTTGGCCAAGGTCGTGACACCACCGATTTAGTGGTGTGACACTAATGCTCCATTAGTACTTGAAGAGTTGGACTTCGAAAAAACGCAAATCAAGTGCCTTGCCTTTAAGGTCGCAACGCTAAGAGATGGATTTCGTGACACCTACCTTGTAGGGGATAAACCTGATTAAGCAACGAACAAGTAAAATAATAAAAAAAATTGAAAAGATCGAACACAAATACTTTTCGTGGAAAAACCCCTTTGAAGTTGATAAAAAACCACGACAAATATAATTTCACTATAACAGAAAAAGCGAAGAGTACAAAGATGGAAATAAAAATAAACCCTGAAACCCAAAATAAGAGCCCTCAAAACATAAACACAAAATTCTCTTAATGCTTGTAAAAGCTAATACCTAAATGTATAATGAGTTATTTTTCTAGGGTGAAAAAGGGCCTATTTATAGGCTAAATTCGTAGGTCAAATATTATTAAAATAATCTACACTAATCAGAGTTTGATTGGGACAAATAATCAGAGTTTAACTAGAAGAAGAAAACTGAGAAAATTGCATGACACATCGCCACGTCGTGACATGGAGTTCGCGTCGTCGGGACAAGCTGGTGTCACGTGGTTGGGACAATGTTCTTCTCGTCGTGACGTCAGTAGCTCTTCAAGATGAGGAGCTCCTCTTCATTTCGGTGTCACTCTCTATTTATGTCCTAATTTGACCAAAATGTGAGACATACTCCACACACCTCCATGCTCGCAAATCCAAGCCACCAATGTCAAAACTTTAAGCCTAGACAACATAATGATGGAAGCAAGGTCACCTGAGTAGTAAGTCACAACTTTAAAAGTTTATAGTCATGACACTGAAGATCCCAAGCAACCTTTGAAGCCAACTATTGAAGCTGTCGTGACAACAATAGTTGGGTGTCGCAACACTAAGGCTTGACGAGTGAAAATCTGCAAAGGCAATTTAATGTCTATCCAAGCTTAAGTCACCTACCGTTTAAGGGCATCTTTTTCATTCTTTTCTTCATTCGTGTCAAACTCATTAAGCAACTTTATGACAGAAAGTATGGGACTCAATCATTTTTAGATTCTCTAGTACTTTTCCTTACTATGTTAGATTTTAAGAATTCTCTGTTTACTTTTTTCTGCACTTTACTTGTTTTAGCCCAAAAGTATAAGGACCTCTATGTACCTTTTGGGATTTACTTTAGAATTTCTATAGATTTTTAGTACTTTCGTTATCCAAATCTAAAATTTTGGTGATTGGGCTATGGAACTTCAAGATTTACCATATTTTTCATCAATCAATTCAAGGATTTCTCCAAAATTACTAAGCATTTCTGAACTCTTATCTTTTTTGTGTTATTTGAGTGCTCAACTTAGCATGAAATTGATTGGGTTTTTTGTAATAATGATGGGTATGAACTAAATTTAATTGTGGTTGATTAGTTGATTGATTTGAGGTTTAGGGGCTAGATCATAAAAATTGGATTAAATCGAATGGACTTAGGAACTTAGAATTAACGACTCTAAAGGAACAAATATATTAATAAGACCAAGAAGAGATCTTATCGAGCATAAATTCGGTTATCCCATTTTAGTTTAGCGAGGTTCAGAGATAAATTGGGCTAAATCGTTTAATTATGTAAAATGGTGTGTGAGAGGTAAAATTGGACGAATTAGGAATTCAGATAGTTTAAATCCCTACTCCAAGAATTATTTGGTTGACACAAATGTTAATCAATCGCTTGTTTTTCTTGATTATTGAATTTGTGAATTTGGTTTTATTACAATAAAAGACGCTTATTAATTTTTTATATTTTGTGCCTATTTTTCTGCTCAATGTTCTTAAATTATGGCGCAGTCAGTTATTACACGATAAATTACCTCCATAGGGTTCTGTTTTGCTTGGTTGAAACATATTATGTTTCAATTTTCCAAAACTTGCTCGAGTGTGAATATCCATCCTCTAATTATTGATTGGTAAATGGGATCAGCTACCTTGTAGCCATTTATCCACGAAGTAATCTATTCACGAATATTTGAGATCTGCAGTTCATCGACGTGAACCGACCATGGAATACCAAACTAAATCGGTCTGACTAGGGGGCATAGTCGAAACAAATGATTGGTTGATTCTTTTTGTTATGAATAGAGAACACAATATGGGTCAACCAAAATTCGTGGTATTAATAGCTCATCTTGAACCGGTAGTATATTAAGAAAAAGTTTCCAGAGGAAAATTTGTATCTTTTGTGGGACATTAATGCGCCATAGAGCCTTCCATTTTATATGAAACTGGCTGTGATTGGGTTCAAGGTTGCTTTCCTCAGTAGGCAACTTTTACTGAAAACTTTCCCGAGAAGCTATGTTTCTATACATACCTGTCCTCAATGTTGGTTAAAGAGAAACTTCTCGGATGTAGTTTATTAGTCCAACTGTCTTCCAGTCAATCTTGTATAAATTAAGAATGCCACTATTTGTTTTATGTATATTGTATGTCTATTAATGAAATTACTGGTAATTTTTGTGATTGGTATTGTCAGAGTACTAGACCATTGTCATAGATAGAGACGTTGCGCCCAGACCATATTTGGATATCAAGTACTCATAAACATATGTCACAACCTTTTAGAATGCTCTTCCATGAGCAAGAATTTACTGGTTGCGGCCAAACCTCAAGGAAGTTGGTGTTGGTGTAGTATTTTGACAGGAGTAGTGTCTAAGCGAAGGAAAGTGATTGTATGAGTATAACCCATGCCTGTTTAAGTTGAAGTGCTTCGTTCATAAATTTTGTTTGGTGCATAGCTAGTCCACCTCTTTTCAATCTACATAGAAGTTTCTAGCGTATAGGTGTAGTTTTCATGTATTGGAATTGTGACCCCACAAATGCATTCAAGAGTGCATTGGAAGAACTATTTTCATTGGGAAATATGTCCCATCTAACATCCCAATATTTTCCACGTCTTTTTGACATGGTTTTACCCAAAATACCAGTTATCCATTTCTTTTGATTTTATCATTCAGATTTACTAAAGAAAATGTTGGAATTGTTGTGGCATATTGAAAATTCAAAGTGTAAGGAATATGTTTATAGGATTGTTCAGAGTGCACGAGTAGTGTGAACATTGGCTTTGAAAAAGAGATAAGAGTCATCTGTAAAGAGTAGGTGGTTTAGTGGTGGGCTATTTTTGCTGATTCGAATCCTTGGAACTTGTGAAATCTCTTATGCCTGGTGAAGCATTATTGATAAAATATTTTGATAGAAGAGGAAGAGGTATGATGATCATGTGACCCATTGTCAAAGGCCCCAATGTGGTTTAAAGGATTTCGTTGTTTAACCATTGATTAAAACCTAGTATGATATGGTGTTGATACATTAAAAAGTTAGTTGCTACCAAAGATTGCTGAACCCTATTTTGTCCAGGATTTGAATTAGGGATTTCTAATTGATTCTATCATAAGACTTGCACATATAAATATTTAGTGCTGCTAGAATTCCTTTACCCTTCCTTTTATTCCATATAGAGCGTAGTATTCATTGCTAAGAAGTAGTATAGTGTGTAGATTTCCATATAGTGTGTGCACTAGGGCTTAAAATATTGCAATTAAATATATAAGTGAAGTGTGATATCTGCAAGTGTACAGGTCAAATTTTAAAACAGTTAATTTTACAACGAATTACTAGAAGTATTCTGAGGATCATACCCAATGGATGCTAAGTTGGTGGAAGTTATTACCAAATTAATTATTCCAAAAAACAAAATACTAGTCTAGTCGAGTTATAAATTAGCAGTGTAATCTAAGATTGAAATTTGAATAAGACTAATTAAATTAAAGCTAAACCTAAGGTTAAGACTATTGGAACTTCCTACTCCTTGTTTATATGTTGCAAGCTACTTAGCCTAGAGTTGGTTGAATTACTAATTATTGATTAAGCCATTATTTACTTTAATTGAGTTATTTACCACTCCTAACTAAGAATACCCTCTTGGTCTTATCCTTATTTATCATTGCTTCAATAAAGCATTTTTGGGACAAAAAACATTCTCGAGATAAAAGCATTGCTAAACAAGATGCTTTTTTAGAGAAAAAGTGATTTTCAAACCCCAAAAATTAGCCCAAAATTGCTTTTGAAAGAAGCAAAAAATTTTAGCTTCTCCCTAAAAGTTCTTTTTGTCCCAAAAGTTTTTTTAGAAGCAATGCTAAACTAGCCCTAAGAGTTACTACCTAAGTTACCCTTTCAATCTCCCTAGGCATACGGATACCCTTTCGGTCTCACTAATCAACACAAGTTTACTAAATGCTTACACAAGAAAATACCCATTTGGTCTCATCTATCTAAATATTCTATTAAGGTTGTCAATCCTATTGTATAGAGAAATTTAGCAAACTCGAATAAACACTCAACTGCAAATAAATAGACACTTAATCAAATAATCAGTTAACCAATCAGTCAAAATATTAAGAATAGTACAAATTTTATTCTCATATTCATACAAACATTCAATTAACCAATTAACGATTGACGTATAAATAATATGAATAAAGAAGAGAATGCTTATTGATAAATCGAGATGAAAGCAAGCGTCCAGAACATGTTCTTCCCACAATGAATCAGAAGAAAACCTCCAATTAAGAAAACATCAAAGTAAAAACCTAATTTTTTGAGAGTTAAACTGAAATCTGGAAAAAGAAAAGTCCCCTTAAATATGGTTATAATGTTGTTTATATAGACAAAAATAAAAAGACTAAAGTGCCCCTTCATTTATAATAGCAATTATGGTTTTAAGTTGGAAAATATCATTAATTGCCCTTAAAATTGCAATTGACAGGCGTAGGAAATTATCACAACACAGAGTTAATGTCGCGACATTCAGTTACAATGTTGCAAGGAAATTTTGTCCTAGGAATTAGTTCTTATGTCTATCTTAAATGTAGCTACTTTCATGGCCTAATGTTGTGACGTTGGCAGTAATTTCTCCCAAAAGTTGCATCTTTAGCTCCTGATCCATCCTACATAACCACATAACCTTATTTAGATATAAACTAATATGAAAATATTAAAATTCATACTTTGACTACTTAGAATGTGAAACATAAATTATTACTAAAATTACCTGATTTTGCTATTAAACAAGCTAGAATTATGTGAGGGATACAAATAACATGATCAACTATGGAAGATCACATATTGTTTGTAAATTTACAACCCAAACATTCTCATATAGCATCCTCATTCGTATGGCTATTATTCCACATATATTATTGTCCTTTGAATGGTATTTCCTGTATTCCATATGAGTATAGGTACAAGGAAATGATATTTTCCCTCGGAGTATCTGAAATCCTCATAGAAATTTTATCTAACAGTTGAAGAACTCGATTGAAGTCTTCTAGTAATACCTAGACATCTATATTTTGAATAAAAAAGTGGCAATGGAATATTGATTCCCATATCGACTGTCGTTTGTGTAGTCTTGGATGCCTATAAATCAAGGATAACCAATATGATTGATAGTTGTATGAAACATAAGAAAAGATCTAATGCTTATCTTTAATTATAATAATAAGGTTTATAAAAGCTTCCCACATCACAACTAAGCCTCCCCCTTTACTTGAGCTCTCTAACCTATCTTTGAATTCAAAATCTAGCTTGCAAGCTATTTCAGAATTTTATTTTGGTGGCCCAGGTTTTCGATAGAAAGCATAAGTCAATGTCATAAAGGCAAGTAAACTTGTAGCATTCCAAGAATTTTTAAGGTTGACCTAATCTTGAATATTCCAACACAGTGTCCTTATTGCTCTGGGGCAAGCTATTGTGGGCCAGCCTGGCAAAGCCCATCAACATTGGTTTGGGTGGAGGCAATCTTCATTTAGAAAGATATTTGGTTGGTGGCGCTCATGGTTTTGATAATTTGAAAGGAATTCTCCTAGAGTATGTAATGTTGAATCCATGTACCTATTCACTCCAGATCGATGGTCTTGCACACTATGATATTGAATGCGAGATCTGTTGGATCTGGTGCCGTAAGTGTAGAATTTCGTCTATGTACACTTGAATTATTTTGAATAGATTGGTTTAATAAAATTATCCATGAATTACATCAATACCTTTTGTATATTATTCTCAATGGATTTTGCATGCAAAGCAAAATGGAAGCAAATATTAGCTCACTCATTACATAATGTTTAACTAATAGTAAGCTGTATTACATGGTTGGATCGTAATACGGAAAAACAACTTGTATTAGTAGATGAACCTAAACATGCCCTTAGTGTAAACTGACATGAGCTAACCAATTGAAAGACTAATATGTTGTCTATCAAGTCCGATTGGGGAGATGTTTTATCTTGGGTACGGGAGCGGATGACTCCTAGAAGATAAACACATATATGTGACTGATTGGACTAATAGTACATCGGGCTGGACCCAAGTAGAATAGATCCTGAATCCGTTTATGGATTTATTCACTTATGATGTTTATAGAGTGGCATACCTTAATCCTGAGTGGATGATGGAATATGTATCATGAGTCGTATATTTTGATGTAAGTAAAAGTCTGAGTTTAAATAGATAAGGAACTAAAAGCCTATGTGTTGGGTATACGACTTCTGCAGTCTAAAGCATCATTCCACAATAGTGGAATTCATAGCCCAAGACATGGGTAAATGATATCTTCTCTTTGGCATTACATTATAGATGAAAAGTAAACATGGCCACAGGTCGTTTGTCTTTATGATGAATGACTTAATTACTATTTGTCAGTGATTAACTTTTCACGAAGAAGATGTAATGATTGTCATGAGATAAAATAGAATCATATTGGGAGAGCGGATTTATCCCAAAGAGATTAAGAATATCCTATAAGGGTAACACACTTATGACAAGGTCATTGGACGAGCACTAATCGAGTAGCTTTCGTAACGATGTGTTATTTGGGAGAGCTCAGTCACGATACTATAGTGGAATGACTTCATGACTAAATGAATTTATAATTAGTAGGTGAAAATCTAAAAATTAATTATAATCATTTGAGCCCTAATTACATGTGTCCAATTGGCCTCTCTGCTATCTCGCTGAAACTAAAAATGAATCGCATGTTGAAACAAATGAATAGAAATTTATGGAAATGATATAGTTAAAGAAATGGGTTGCAATGAATGTAGTTTCTCATTGTGCATGGAAATGACCTAAGTGTTAATTTGAGTTCTTTGAATTATTTTTTGAATAAATAACTGAAGTTCGAAAATTAAATTAAATTAATTGGTCATTGAATCAGTTGAATGTAGAAATTAAATATATTTTCTCATGGATTCTTTTATGATAAATTCGTCATTACTTTAACGAAATTAAAGTTAGAATGAGAAAATTATTTAATGGGAAAATTAATTTATTTAAACGAATTTAATAAAAATATTTATTTTGGGAAATAGAAAAACATACATTGGTTTGGAATAAATTATAAAGTGTTAGGTTATAAATCTAATAAGCATATATAATTGGACCCAATACATGAGAGAACTGAATCCCCATCATAATACATATGAGGGGAAGCACACCCTATTAGCCACCCATCTCTCTAGTTCATCTAGGGTATTGGTTTTTCTATTAAATAAGTATTATTTGTGTTCTACTAATTCAACTAGGGTTTCACTTCCTCTCCCTATAAATAGATGGCACTGGAAGGGCTAAATATACAACTTTTGATATATTGTTATTCTGCCCTAAAATAGTTAGAATTTATTTTCAAGTATAAATTATATTTTTTCGAAAATAAAAATTCTACCAATTTCTATAAAAGAGAGAGATTAAAGCTCCTACTAAACGTAAGAAAATTATTTATGGTTCTGTGTTTCATTCGAAATTTTTTGAGCCTACACTCGAAGTGATTCGTGTTACAAGAATAGCAGATAAGATCATTTTGTTGAAAGCTGAAAATGTCAAGGATCCGTTACGCTCGAAGCACATGTATATTTTGGGAAAAGGTTTATTTCTAGAAATATCACAAAATCAGCTTGATTTTCAAAAAAAAGAATTATGTTGTGCAATAAAATTATTTTCGAACCGAAATTTTTTCCAACAAGCTCATACTTTGGTACATGCATCAAAGTCGATGTCTTTTTTATGTTTACAATTCAAGCTAGATGATTTTGAGTTAAATTTTGTTAGAATTTCCTTACCATTAATTTTTGCATTAGGAGTTACTATGGCTTTACTTTTTTGTTACGATTTTGATTCTTCAATTCACAGTTCCATATTCTGTGGTGTTCCATCCATTGTGTTTGGCGCTTACATGGTTCGATTCCAGATGGTAAATTTTTGGTTTTTGTTACGATTGATTGTACCTTTCCCACACCTGGAAACTAAACAATAAATTGTTTTTATCATTTTTAATACTACCATCAGTTTGATTTTCCACTACATTGTGTCTTGGGTTTGGGTGAGATGAAGCCTGCTGCAACCTTGCATTAATGAGCCTCATGAGACCATATGGTGTCACAATATGTCGTGGCTGTTTCCATTTGGTTGAGTCATTGCTTCTATGAAGAGCTAGCTATTGAAATATATATCCTCTAGCAAATCATGCTCGATCATGCTATGATGAATGGCTTTGAATCCTTCATCGTTGACTTCATACACAAACACTGATTTAATTGTGGCCAAGTTCCCATCATTGTCGATGACTTGGTTGTTGGGGAATGTTGTTGGATGGGGGAAGGTGTAGATCGTTCACGCTAATGTACATACACCGCACAATGATTTAACACAAATATATATTTAAAAGTGGTTTTAACTGCAAGTGTGACAGGTTAGTTGTAATATTTGTGCGTAATATAAAATATTCCAAAGATCGAACCCAAAAAAGATCGGGTGATAAGGAGAATGGATAATGATCAAGCATGCAATTAGAAAATCTAGCTAGATAATGGCTAAGTGCAATCAACCATGAATTATGGTTGGAATTGAACTAGAAGGACCAAATTGAGTTGAGACATAGTTGGAATTGAACTAGAGTACTATAGATGAAAACTTGATATGTTTAGGCAGCTGAATTACCTGATTAGTTGGTTGGTTGATTGTTCAAGCAATGTCTTACCAAGTTGCGTTTGGTAAAAGATTTTATTTCAAATCTTGTTAGGCAAGCTGAGTCACAGATTTCAAAGGAGATAGTAGGATTTTTTACCTTCCCACTAAGCTTATTTTCTACTATTTGTTCTATAAAAGGATGCATATAGGCAACATGTTTCACCTTTTTTTTACTCTGTGCTCTTCCATACGTCTCTAAAATTTTTAGTTATCTTTGCTAGAGGAGACGAGGAAGGTTTTTAGAAGCTTGTCAAAATGTCATTGATAAGTACTAGCTGACTGGTAATTTCTTGGAAACCCTTAGGTTGATGGTAAGGGCATTTACGTCTTTGTATTTTTGCATGCATGATCTAATTTTAGTAGATAAATGGTTTGATAATTATTATTATTTCTTATCTCAAGAAGCTAGTGAAGGTCCAAGCAATCGAGGCAAAAGACCAGTAGAGTAGATTCTATCCTGAATATTTGATGAGTTCCTTCTTGCTTCCTTTGAGTTATGAAGCTTTATGATATGTGGTTGTGTAAGGTATGTTTTCTCTGCTGGAGATGGGTTGATATGTTGTGTATTGACATATGTGTATTAAGTTAGTCTTGTCTGTGTGAACATAGCCATGGTCAAGGTAAAAATACCCACCTTGTGTGTGATCCCAGTACCAGACTATCTATGACATTGAAAATGTGGAAAGAAGCATTATTAGTGATTCTTATGGTAAGGTAGCTTTATTGCAAACCGGACTGGCAGATCAAGCGCAGACCTTGCGAGAGAACACATGTTCAATTTAACAAGGATTGTGAATTTTAAAATGATTATGGCTAGTTGGCTGATGATGTATATATACGTTTTGTACTTAACTTTTGTTTTTACCCTACAACCGTATTGTTTTGGTCTTAAATTGGAACTACCCCTTATTATACATGTGTACGCCAAACTCCCTTGATTTGCAGTTTGCAAACATGCCTTTTCTATTAAGCGTATTCTCCATACAATACATGGCAGTGTATGATTTAAAGATTGCCTTTATTAATTTCTATTAATTTCTTTAAGGATGTGTTACTAAATAAGGCAAGAATAAAAACATTACGTCAAATTTCTCTTTGCTCTCCTAATCTAATCCTACATAAAAATGTTGTAATTGAATAACTGTGTTGAATCCCCCTAATGCTTTTCATACGATTGTCTTGAATCTACCCTATGTTTGACCAAGATTTTCAAAGGGGCTTTGTTTAAATTGCAAGAGTTCCTCATTTGTCTTTAACCATACAAGCATGGGTATGATCCTTTGCAAGCCATTGCACAAACTCTTCCCATGTTGTAATAGACACTGGAGGAAAATATTCTTGTAACACCCCAAATTTTGGGACTAGAAGAAATAAGTTTTGAATAATGGAACAGTTAGGAGACTGCACATAAATATTTAGTTTTGCAAGGAAGTGACATAAATGAATGTCTGCTTCAGTGGTTAAGTGATTTAGGAGTGTTTGGAAGTGTCTGAGAAGTTAGGGGTTCAAGCCTTGGCTTATGCAAAATTTTTATTTTAAGTGAATAAAATCCTTGGATCTAGATTGTAGGTTCTTAAATTATTGAGATTAAAATATGATACAAAGGAGTTGTTGGTCTAGTGGTAAGGGGCGTGTAGAGAGTACATGGGGTCTAAGGTTCAAGTGGTGGCGCATCAGAAAGGGAGTATTTATTTTGCTGCCTAATTCGTGTGGGTGGTAGAGTTGGATTGAAATACTGCTAAATGGAGTTTCTCATTTGTTCCTTGTTCTCGATGGGAAGTCGACAAGGTTTTCAAGGTTTTTGTTGCTTTCTCCAACCTGCATTGCTTCCATTCCTAACTGGTGGTGGTCGAGGTTGATTGGCACATTACCTGGGAACAAAGGGTGTGATGATCATTGATTTTCGGAATAAGAGTGTGCGATCGCTCGTGTGGAAAGCCAAACCTGTGAATCATGGGCGATAAACTGTAGAGGCCTCCATGAGCATTTCCATGGGCCTAGGCCGAAATGGGCCGTGTGGGCTCAATGGGCTCGTGGGCCCCACATGGATGAAGTCCACAATTTGTTGCAAATTTTGGACTGGGTTGTATAGATCTAATAACCGTGGCAAAATCTGGGCTGAACAGGCTACACCAGCGTGTGGGCCTACTTAGGCCGAGTAATTAGCCTTGGGCCCATTTACACTGTTATGACCATTTAGGTTACCTAAGTCGCTCAAGGCGACTGCGAACCTTTAGAGAGGTCGATATCTGCACCGAGACCCTAAAATAGGTAAAATGACCGAAATACCCCCATAGGATAGAATGACCGAAATACCCCCATAGGATAGAAAGACCGAAATAACCCCATAGCGTAGAATGATCGAAATACCCCCATAGGGTAGAATGATAGAAATACCCCCATAGGGTAAAATGACCGAAATACCCCCATAGGGTAAAATGATAGAAATACCCCATAGGGTAAAATGACCAAAATACCCCTGTAGGGTAAAATGACCAAAATACCCTCATAGGGTAAAATGATCGAAATACCCTCATAGGGTAAAATGACTGAAATACCCCTATAGGGTAAAATGACTGAAATACCCCCATAGGTTAAAATGACCAAAATACCCTCATAGGGTAAAATGACTATTATACCCCTAAAAGATGAAATAATTGTTATGGCTTTATGTTATGTATGACTGATTTGTTTTATGATATGTATGACTATGATTGAGCATGACATTTTGCATACACGTATGATGTTATGTCACGATATATTGCATGAGGATGGGTTGTTATATTTGGAGGAAGTGTACCATACTGATAAGGTTGCACGGGTCGCCTAAGACGATTGTGGAACTACTGATGGCTATATGCCATTTATTTTACTAGCAGTTTTGCTGCAATACTGTTTAATGCTGCAACCGATGCTAATCTTGGTGTGTTTGGCTGGGTGGGTCGATTTTATCCCCACATGGTGTGTTTGGCGGGACGGAGTGGTGTGTAGTGGCTTGATTAGGTAGGATTTTTAACTGCATATCTGCACTGATTAATGATTTTGTACTGTTACTGCATCAATTAATGATATTACATACTGTTCACTGTATGACTGATTTCTGTTACTGTTATAGGCCAAAACCCCACTGATACTATTACTGAAATTGGGCAAAGGTCCTTCTAATTACTAGCATTGTGATGGACTAAAGCCCAATTGTTTACTATTACAGGAAAGGGCTTAGGCCCACACTAAACTGGACTGTTACTGTAACGAGCTCAGACCCAAACTGCATTTATCTACTTTTTAATTGATTGATTGTTTGTTAGAGGATTACACACTGAGTTTTTGTAAACTCAGCCTTTCCTTGTAACTGTACAGGTAATCCTCAGCCATAGGCGATTTGGTGCTGCGATGGACTCGGGGGTGGCCACACAACTGCAGCTGTTCTACACTTGCTTTTACATAAATTTAAAATTTGTGTGGGGTTTTGTTTATGTAATAAGGAAATTTATGATTGTTTAAATTTTTAATTGGGCTTTGACTTACTTATTTTAAACTGCTAGTGTAGGAGAAGACGGATTTTCAAAATAATTACTATTTTCAAAGACACGCAATTTAAACATTAGAGTTCTCAAAAGCTTCTGCGATTTTAGATCAACCTATAATAACAATGGTATTTAACAAGGCAAACGTTTTGACTTGATGATTTGTTAAATAATAGAGGTTTTTAAACTTAGGAACGAATTCAATGTGACACGCCAGATTCAACCATAACTCCTAGGCCGGGTTTGGGGCGTTATATTTCTAACTATTCTTGAAAATGGCCTCCTAGAGCAAAAGGGATCAGCAACAATTTGATTGCTTCTTTTGAGACTTAAGCATAACTCATCATGCTGGATATATGTTTAAACCATCTAAGAAAAGTCACAGGTTCCCTGGTTGAGTCGTTGTTAAATTGCATATTAGTTGATAATCATGCTAATAAGTACGAATTAATCTCAAATGGAATCGTACTCATGATATGTCGAGCAATGCTGGGTCTTAGCCAATTTCTATCGAAGATAGTTTTCCCCATTTTAGTTTCCATAATAATCTAAATCTACTAACAATAAAATAAATAAAGAAAATTTAAAATTGTATCTATAAGTCCTAGCGTTCCCACTTGTCTCATTAATCGTAAAAATTTATCTTCAAAATTAATTTCTGAAACCTACCCAGCAATGGCGCCAACAACTTAACTGCCTATAAACGGTTATCATTTATAGAATAAATATAAACCAAAAGCATAAAAATTGAGAACCGCAATGTCTACAAGTGCACGAGTCAAATTGTAATATAGTTGTACAATGAAATACCATAAGTATTCTGAGGATCGTACCCAAGGGAGGATGAAACAAATAATGAAAATACTTTTTACAAGACTAAGTCTAAGTAGTAATAGTTAATTCCTATATTATGATGGATCATAAAATAAATTAAAAGGATTAAAAATAAATAAGTAGCAAAATAGATAAATAAGGAAAGATAAACAAATAAATTAAACCGATAAACTAATTAGGAAGATTAACTCACTTCACGGTTTGCAACTAACTTCGTATTGGGGTTCTAGAGTAGATTAGTCATTGATTAAGACAATTATTACCTCTTGACTTTAATTGACTTAATGGATTGGTTGATACTCGTTTATCTCCCGACATCACTTTCTCAATAGGATAAATTATGATTTAGTTGGCTCACTTCATCTTCCGATCTCATCTACCTTATGATAACTTATTAGGGTTGTCAAGCCTAACAGTCTACCAATCCATTTTGAGAAATCCCAAATCCTTCATTAGTTACATCCCTATGCACTCATTAATCTTCCCTAAGGGATTTAGCCACTAATGTTATTCATAATATCAACTTTGATTGAATAAACCATATAAGAAACAAGATCAATTCAGAGAAGAAAAGAGATTTGAATAATTGTGGATTGAGTATCAAATGGGGAATGAAGTAGCAAATCTCTTTAATGGAAGAACTAAAAGAAGAAAAAAAACTGAAGGCTTTATTAAATCAAAAATCCTTAAATCAAAATTGCTTTAAGAAGAAAAACAAGAAAGTATCTAAAAATCGAAAAGAAAATAATCTAAAACTAATAGGGTTTTTGAAGGTATTTGGGATGACTTTCTTACATTCAACCCCTAATGTCTTATTTAGAAAGGTGTGTAGCATAAATTAGGTGTTCGGTACGTCTTAGGTCTTTGTATAAGTTTGATTGTGTAGACAAAAATATCTCAGAATTACTTGGGCAGGACGTCAACGTGTGTCGCGTCACACCAAGGCTATGGCAAGACATGACACCCAATTCCAGCCTCAGTCAATTGTTTGGTGGTTTGACGGCTCGGGAAGCTTGTGCATCACTCGTTGACAAGAAAAAAAGCTCCTTAAGTGCGGAATTGACCCGAATTGACTACTACATTTGAGTGTTGGTCAAGGAGATTAATGAGTGGATGAGAATATATTAACAGAGGATTTAGGGTTTTTCGAGAGGGATTAGTTAGTATAAATTATTTGTTCTTAAACTGTTAGGCTTGACAACCCTAATAAGTTATCATAGGTGAGACGATGTTAGAAGATATGTCAAACCGAGTAAATCGTACTTTATCCTAGTTGAGAAAGTGAGGTCAGGAGATAAGCTAGTATCAACCAATTGATTAGTTAAATAGAGGCCAGAAGGTAATAATTGATTAATTGATGACTAATCTACCCTAAAACCCTAATTTGAAGTTAGTTACAAACCCTGAAGTGAGTTAATCTTCCTAATTGGTTTATTGATTTATTTTGTTGGTTTATTTTTCTTTATTTATTTCTTTTTTATCTATTTAATTTACATGGTTTATAATAATATATGAACTAATTAATACTATTTAGACTTGTTATTGTAAAATTATTTTCATTATTTATTTCATCCTCTCTTGGGTACGATCCTTGGAATATTTCCATGGTATTTCATTGTACTAAACTGTATTAAAATTTAACCCGTGCACTTGCCGACACCACCACTCTTAACTTTTATATTTTTTGTGTATTATTTAAATATAAATGATAGCACGTTTGTAGGAGGTCAAGTTGTTGGCGTCATTGCTTGGGAGGTTTTGGCAATAAATTTTGAAAATAATTTTTTTTACAATTAATAAGATAAGTAGGAACATTAGGACCTATATATATTATTTTTAATTTTATTTTCTTTTTAGATCGTTAATGACTCGAAGCTCCAGCACTCCAATTGAACACAACCAGATCTGGAGCAACTACTTAGGCGTAATGGTCCTGCAATGATTAACAATCCACCTGCAGTTATAAATTTACCCTAGGAAAATACATTCTTCGAAGAACCAAAAAACAATAAAGAAATTTACGGGAATAATTCTCAATGGAACAAAGGACGTTGTGCGAGTACGCCCTACCTACCTTAGATGAGGTGTGAAGAAGCACTGAGTAGCTGGTGATTAAGGCCAATAATTTCGAGATAAAGGCGGCCATGCTCGAGATGATCCAAAACACGCTGCAGTTCAAAAGGGACATGGTTGAATACTCAAATTAGCACTTGAAGCTGTTCCTTCAACTATGTGACATTTTCAAATACAATGGGGTATCTGATGATGCCATGCGTCTTTAGTTATTCCTATTTTCTCTGGGCGACAATGTGGCTGGTTAGTTAGACTTGTTAGAATCAGGTTCCATCACAACCTAGAATAATCTAGCGGAAATTTTTTTATAATTTTTTATTGATTAGTAGAACCATTCAGTTGAGGCGAGAAATCGCCAATTTTAAACAATTTGAAGGTTAATATCTATACGAGGCATGGGAGCATTTTAAGACAATGTTAAGAAAATTTCAACATCACAGACTACAAGTGTGGCTCCAGATACAAATATTTTGCAATGATGTTAACGGACACATTAAATTGAGCCTAGACGGAGCATCCGATGAATCTCTCATGTTCCATACATACGAAAGAACTTATAAAATCATTGATGATATGGTCATGAATTTGTATAAGTGGCCTAATGAGAGATTCATCCACCAACCCAAGCCACCGATAGTAAAAGCCGTAAAGTAAGAGATTAATGATGTTCGATTCCAAGAAATACTAGAAAAACTTAATCTTTTAGGGAAATCTGTCAAGAAGACAAGAGAGGAGCCACACTATAAAAGCCAACCTGAAAGAAGCAAGCTATGTAAACAGTAGGGATCATGGTCTCTATTCAAATACCTACAATATCGGTTGGAGGGATCATCCGAACCTCAAGTAGGGGGTAACCATGGAGGCTCAAATCAAGCTCAAATTCAACAAAACCTTCCTTACCATCTCCACCAGTGCAAAAACGTACTGTTGGTAATGACCATGTTGCATATGGTCAAAGATTCAATCGACTAGAAGGAGAGCTACAAATCATGAAGACAAACATTTGACAAGTCCAAGAGATATGTAGATGACTTGATTCTCAGATGGATAACCTCTGTGACAAAATGAACCAGCTCATGACAATGTTCCAAAAAAAATTGCCAAAGTCTCTCTAGTAACATGGAGAACAACCCTCAAGTGGGTAAGAACACGCAAATGCAATTACACTCCGATTAGGCAAGGCACTAAAGCCGCCAAGCATGCCCATCCATGAAGGGGGAGGTTCAAGAAGAGGCCAATAAATCCACGAAAGGAGAAGAAATCATGTAAGGGGTGTGGTGCGACACACGTTGGCGTACTGCCCAAGTTCATCGAGGTTATTTTTGTCAGCGCAATCAAACTTAACCTAGGATGTGATGAAGACCTAATTTGGGCTGCCAACACCTTTATAAATAAGACATTAGGGGTTGAATGTAACTCAATCATCGTAGACACCTTTAAAAACCCTCGTAGTTTAGAAGTGGTTTTAGTTTATTTTCTTTTCGGCTTTTCAATACTCTCTTGTTTTCCTCTTGAAATCAGTTTTGATTCAAAAGTTTATTTATTTAATTCAAGTATTTCAATGTACGTTCTTTTACATTCATTTTATTTCTTCATTCCAGTAAAGAGATTTACTACTCAGTTTTACATCCATGATTATTAAAATCTCTTTTTTTCTCCAAATCGATTGTGTTCTTTACATGATTTATTCAATCGAGAGAGAGATCATGAATAACAAGAGTGGCTAAATCACTTAGGGGGAGATTAACAAGTGGATGGGGATGTAATTAACAAAGGATTTAGGGTTTCTTGAGATAGTTGGTATAAATTATGTGTTCTTAAACTGTTAGGCTTGACAACCCTAATAAGTTATCATAGGTGAAACGAGGTCAGGACTTAAGTCGAACCGACTAAATCATAATATATCCTAGTTGAGAAAGTGAGGTTAGGAGATAAGTAAGAATCAACAAATCAATTAGTTAATTATAGGTCGGGGAGGTAATAATTGATTAATTGATGACTAATTCACCCTAAAACCCTAATTTAAAGTTAGTTACAAACCATGAAGCAATTTAATCTTGCTAATTGGTTTATTCATTTATTTTATGGTTTATCATAATATAATAACTAATTACTGTGACTTAGAATTTTTATTGTAAAATTGTTTTCGTTATTTAGTCCATCCTCCATTGGGTATGAACCTCCGAATACTTTAAAGGTATTTCATTGTATTAAACTATATTACAATTTGACCTGTACACTTGTAGACAATGTCATTCTTAACGTTTATATTTTTCGTGTATTATTTAACTATAAACGATAGCACGTTTATAGGCGGCTAGAGTTTGAGGACGTATTGTAACAAACCGTTTTTAGTGGTGTCAAAAACAGTGGTTTCGAGACCATAATTTTGATAGGTAAATTATTATTTTAATATTTATTTAATGTCTATGGGATTATATTAAGTTCGTAATAAAATTTTGTTAATAAATTTTGATATTTAAATGGTTAATTAGGTGAAAAGGACTGATCGTAAAATGTGTAAAAATTGAGTTCTATTAGTTAAAAGGGCTAAATGATTATGAAAAGGATAGTTAATGGGCTTGAATGGTAAATATACCATTCAGGGTGTTAGTGGATGTGCATGGCCATGGTTTTGATGAAATTTTGATAGTTTTTAAAGGTTAAAGTAGTAAATGGATAAATAAAAGAAAATTTAAGTAAATAAAACATATAAAAAGATGGAATCATCTTCATTTTTATTTTCAAACCCTAAAATAGGCATTGGGGAAGAAGTAATATTCGATCAAGCTTCCTTGATGCATGTAAGTGAATTCAAGCCCCGTTTTTAATGGTTTTATGTTTTTTAGTTCGTTTTAGATTAATCTAACTAGTTCGATGGTTACTTTGCAAAACTGTTCAAGGTTTAGGGACTTATTTGATATATTATTAGTCTTTGTTGTAAAATAAACATGTTTTACTAAGTGATTTTTGATGAATTTTGGAAATAGGGATCAATTTGTTAAAAGTGAAAATTCATAGGTTTAATTGTGAATTATTGATAATTATGGGTTGTTCAAAGGTCCCTTGTAGCTTTGGTTAATATGGGTATAGGTTAAAATGGTTAGATTTAAAGTTATGAGTTTAGGGACTACATTGTAAAAAGTTAAAATATTAGGGGCAAATTTGTAATTTTTCATAAATATGGATTATCGATTAAATTGAATACTAGAATTACTTAATTGATTGAAATTATCTATTTGGATCAAGATAAACCACATTTAGACTTAAATCGAGGAAAAGCTAAATCTTCAGATTAGTTCAACAATATTACTACGCCCTAATTATCGAGGTAAGTTCGTATGAACTGCAATCATTTTAATGTTAGCTAAATTTGAATATTTGTTATGTTGTTGTGATATAAATTAATTGGATTATAAATGTATTAATGATATGATGAATTGACGGATAACAAGTCCCGGTCGAACCTTAAGAATTCTTAGGATACAAATAACATTTCATTAGGGATTTCATGTTTCGGGTGTTGGTCTTGAATGTCCTACCGATGGATGAGGTCCTGCGTTTGTTGCGGATTCACCATAGCTCATGTGAGCAACATCGTGTAGCTTACATTCTAATCCACAACTTGTGTGAGCAGGCCCATTTCACAACTCGTGTAAGCAATGATGTAAAGGAAATGTTACGGTTATATGTAAAGGCACACTATGTGTAAGCGTTCCTGAGAATCCGATGTAATTCTAAATGGTTCAACGGGGAAAAAATTAAATGAAATAGTAAGTATGCAAATGGAATCAATCATGATCTCATGAAGATATTCATGAGTTAAATGATATGTTTACATATGGAAAACTACTTATCTTATGGTTGAATTCATTTGTATAATGGATAGTAAACTAACTTGTTAGTTGGTGATATTGTATAAGCTTATACTAAGCTTATGGCATTGGTAATGACTTATACTTATTCTATGAATTCTATGAATAAAATGGTAAGTTATGTATAAAGTTTTATACGAGCTTACTAAGCACTCATTGCTTACATAGTTATTTTCCTTTGTTTTATAGATTATCAAAAGCTCGACCGATTGGAAGCTCGTCGGAGACCTATCACACTATCCAACAATCTTTTCGGTAGTTTTTGTATATTTTGGCCATGGTTAATAATAGCATGTATAAGATCTATGTATTGTATCTTTTGGTATGTTTAAGCTTTTGAGGTTATGTTGGTTTGGTGCATTTCAATGCTTTACCAAGATATGTCATATTGGTCACTTTCATGTGCTTGTGTATAAGGCTCCCTTTTTGTATGTTTATGATGGCTTGAAAATGGTCAATTGAGATATGTTTTGGTACATATTTGAACTAGGTCTTTATGCATGAAATGGGGCAATGTTAACTTGTTTTTGTAAATTATGTTTTGATGCAATTATGGTGCCTTTGAATGACATATTGATTAGGTGATTTAGGTTGTTTTGAAATTGTATGTTTATGTGTTTGGATGAGGTTTAAACCCCTTGAATGTGTGCCCAAATGGAATGGTTTATTATGCATGAATTGACTTTGAAATGGCTTGATTTTAGGTAAATTTTTGGGTTTACACGACCGTGTGTCATTTGAAATTTCTTAAGGTTCCAAGTCAGAGAGTTACACAGCCTGGCACACGGGCGTGTGTGGCATCCCAGTGAGTTACACGGGTGAGGACCCAGGCTGGGACATGGCTGTGTGTCCCTTGTTTGAAAGTTACATGGTCTGGGGCTATGTCACACTGCCTGGCCATATGGCCATGTGACACCTGTTTTCCAAATTTTTCAACTTTTTCTTAAAACTTCTAATTTGTTTCAAATTAGTCCCAAATTACTTGTATGACATTTCTAGGGCCTCGAAGTCTAGATTTAGGGATGAAAATATATATGATTTAATGGTTTATGATATTTTTAAAGTATTAAATGTTATGATGTTTAAATGTTTTCAATTGTATGGTAATACTCTGTAATCCTAATCTGACGATGGAGACGAGTTAGGGGTGTTACATGTTTTTACTAAGCCGTAGAAATTCACGCTCATCATCAACCACTATCATCTTGCCTTGTTTTAACAATAAGAATTCCAGTTTTCGATCCTCAAAATACAGCTCACCAACATACTTTTTTTGAAATTCTGACTAGAAGAAATCCCAATCTATTTGATCAACGAATATGTGTCAGGTAACAGTCTGCCACCATGTTTATTCTTCTCTTTAAAGAAGAGAAATGGCACACGTAACACATTCACGAGAATTGTGTTCTAGCTGTCGTAGTACTCGATTTGTCGATTCCAAACAAGTTTCAGCTTTCGAAGGATCGACCTTTTTTACTCCCATAAATTCTGTGGCATCGTATTTTTTTACTTCTTTTATCAAGGCTCTATGGACCACAGGTACTAGTACAATCAAAGGAGTAGCTCCCACCACTTGTTGCAAAGCTTCCGCTATAACTCAGAGTAAATTTTCATCACCTTGACCCTCAGGTTTTTTTCTAGCTGCTCTAGGTTGTCGAGCACTAGTTGAATCTACACTAGGTCCTTCTGAACTGATCTTGTATTCACTTTCAGTGGAATGACTGTTGCTATAAGTATCATTATCAACAATGTTTCTAGATTTGCTAAACATCTTTAGCTATAAAACAAATAAATTTTATAATCAACATCCAAATCCAGACTCAGACTCGACTCAATAATGGCATGTACCTCTAAACTCAATTCTAAGCTCGATTTAGTTCGAGAATAGGCTAAGTCTATATCTCTAATACCACTAAATGTAACACCCCGATACTTAACCCGATCGTCGGTTCCAAGTAACAAAATATTACATTCATTTCTGGAACAACTACCATTGAAAATAAATACTATATTTGAATCATCTTAACACTCAAACATCTCATAATACAGTCGTTATATGTTAAACAAACACTTCCGAGCCTCAATTGAACTTATGAAAACTCAATTACTAATCTAAACATGAAATAGGACTAAATTGAAAAGTTTTTAAGGATTCAGATAAGGTATTGATCTTTTTAATAGGTACCAATACTATTTTTAGATTCGAAGTTCAGAAAAGTCAATTTAAATCAAAAGGTAATGATACTAAGCCTACAGTACCGATACTTACCTATAAGTACCGATATCGATACCATTTTAAAATTCGATGTTTTGCAAAAAATTAACAAAACCAATTGTAGGGATACCTTTTTTAAGTATTGATACTCTAATATAAAGTATTGATATTTTAGTAAGGTATCGATACTATTTTGAGATTCTATTTCTTGAAAATTTGCTTGAAAAGTGTTAAGTATTGATACCCGAAATATGTCAGAATCTTCCATTTTGGTACCCATTTCACGTCCAAACCAAAACCTATTCAATTTGGTGCTAATATGCACTCTTTGGACCTGTTCAAACCAATCCAAAATGTGCCTCATATTTAAACCAGCCATTTTCCCAATTAACAAAAACATTCATCTATCAAATGAGCACCACATCACACCATTTCTAACTTATAAAATTCTCAAACCGTTCACCTAAATACAACCATTCAATTCTATCATTTTAACTATACTAACTCATTCATCCAAGAATTCCAACATAGTCCATGCATACTAATATCAACAAGGCACTAATCATTCATGCCATATTTCCATCTAGCTTGTACAATTCTAGCATAACATCTATTAATAACAAAACATATAAACAAATTATACCTACATAGTAAAACACTATGAAATCTCTTAGGTACATGCCACCAAACTAACAAAAGAACATCATCGACTTTGTTGAGTCCGGGATTATGTCTGGATGCTGATGTTGGTGGTCAAACCTCGAATTAACCTAGCCTACACACGGAAAACAAAAATAGTACACTGAGTAATTAAATCAGTGGTATTTCTACAATTCAAAGATTAATACAATTTAAGCTAACATATGCAAATCATGCTAACCATTTCATCATCTACATCATATGATTAAATATTAACATTAAAAAAAGGTTAAGTTGGGAGTTATCTCATTAGCGATCAAATTCCAAATCGAATCATTAGATTTGTTCACGGTCATACCAATCTTCTAACTTATAATTCAGTTCACATAATATTTCATAGTAGTAATTCATTTTAAATATCATTTTCGTAAATTTCATTTTAAGTCCCTGTTAACCTGACTTGGACACAAACAGATATGCGAATCCAACCATCACGCCAATTTGGCACCCAGTACCTCATCGGACAATGCCAAAGTAAATAAGTTGTGCCCTTTTCTCATCGAAATAATCGAAGTACATATGTGCCCAGCACTCATCGACCCATAGTCAAAGTAACATACTAGATCTATCTTATGGCATGCTAACTATATCCAATTCTACCCAAACAGTTAATAAGGTAATAACATTTCGAATTTTCAATTATAGTCAACTCACAATTTATCAATTTCAATTCATAAATCAATCATGTCAATCATATAATAGCATGAATTAGTATAATTCCAATTCAATTTCTCATTTTCATCAGTTTACCCTATTTTCATCTTTTTTTCAATTTAGTCCTTCATTTTAAAATTAAACATTTTCACCCAATACATTCCAACTAATCAATCCAAGCTTACCTCAATATCTTACCATGTTATACAATTCATTTGTGCAACAATTTAAGCAATTCGAATTGTAGCAATACAAATCGAAAACTCTAAGCTATTTGTTGACGGCTTTAGCTTTTCTTTTCTCTCTCGAGGAGTCCAGGTCGACGTTAGCTACAGATTAATGTAAACATAAAATGCCATCAATATTCAATCGATTTCACAATCAATCATCAGTTTATACAAATTTTTATTTTTATTCAATTTAGTCCTTAAAACTTAGACTAACATGACTTTCAATTTAAAACTCCAATTGGACATCCAATTTCACTATTTCTCATTAGGGACCTCCTATATATTATTTCTAAAACAATTTTTATAGTTTATGCATTTTAGTCCCTAATGTACAAAACTATCAAATAACTTCACAATTTAGTCCTTTTTCACTTATAAGCTTAAAATCTATCAATTTAACACCTAAAACTTCAAAGAATCAACAATGGCATCTTTCTAAAACTTTAACAGTTTTACAAGCTAATACATGGGCTAGTTAGATTAAGCTCCCATGATCTCAAAATTATAAAAATTACAAGAAAAGAAAAAAATTGAACTAACCAATTGAAACTTTAAACATTTAAAGCCTTAGCTGAAACTCTTCTCCTCCCACTACAGCAAAACAATCTTTTAGCGGTGTTTTTTAGGCCTATAGCGGTGCTTTTAAACGTCGTTAAAACTTTTTGCGGCGCTTGTAAACGTTGTTATAGACAACGCTGCTAAATTTTGCGGCATTTATGTAAAAAAACACTGCTAAAGAACATGATCTTTAGCGACGCTTTACCCACAAACACTGCTAAAGGTTATGATCTTTAGGGGCACTTTTATCACAAACGCCGCTAAAGAACATGATCTTTAGCGGCGCTTTACCCACAAATGCCGCTAAAGAACATGACCTTTAGCGGCGCTTTTATCACAACCATCGCTAAAAGTACCGTTCTTTAGCTAAATTTAGCAAATTTGTAACATCCAATTTTCCATATACAACCCTTTCTATAACATAAAATCCAACCAAAAAGGGTAAATTTAAATGATACTTCAAATTCATTCAATGAAAGATATATAATATAAATTGATAACTGAAGTATCATTCAAAATATTCTTACAATAATGTTAAAATTAACAATGTTAAAAATATTCTTATAATAACTAAAGCACACTAAAATGTTTACACAATCACCTCCTAGAAACAGGTGCAGCAGTAACCAGAAGGAAAAAAATAAGAAAAATACACAAATCCAGAAACAACGGTTTTTGCCAATCACTTTTTCAAGAGTAATACCGAAAAAATAACCCCCTGGTTTCAACAAAAATGACACATTACTTAGAAGTCTCCTTGCTTTGTCTTCAGTTTCAAATCTTAACTACAAATAGAAGAATAGAAATGCAATTTAGATTCATCATATTTGTTCACATGACAAATCAAAACCCAATGTTCACAACTTAAACTACACAAAATACACGCAAATCTTGCAAAGCAATGAAAAAATCAGCCTAAATGTCCTTCTCTTGCAATGGGTTTCCAAATTATCCCGTCAAATGAATATGTTGTCAAGGGCGGGAGAAGAGAAAAGCATTGAATAGATTCAACCTTTTAAAAGTTAAAGGCTAAAGCGCCACTTTTACCGAATATTTTTCTCTTTTCACAAATAAATAACTTAGAGAACATTTTATGCCATCCAGAAACAAAAAATAAACACTAACTCCGTATACAGCATTGATAACATCATTCAAAGATAAAAAACATAAATCAAAATGGTTTCAGCATTTACCACAAAGTAATGAATGGATCAAGTCATCTACTATAAACTACAAAAAAAAAAACCATTTCCATCTTTGCCAACAAAATGCATATACTTGTGCTATAAGATGAGGAAGAATGCATCCTCAGCAAAATTCTTTCTAATATTACTGAAACAGACACCAAGGGTGAAGAGGGAAAAAAAGGCAAGAATAAGTATACATTCTTAAATAGACCTCAAAGAAAATCAAAGAACCATCTAGTTTCTAAGGAAAAAGAAAGCATAGCTCCACATCTACATGTTCATACACACATGGAAAGACATCAGCATATTGACCAAATGGGGTGTAGTAAAAGAAGCTCACGGTGCAAGGATCAGCCTCAAAGAACTCAGAAGTGAAGCTTTTGCGCTGACTCTCCCATGCTTCCCTCACTTCATTTATCCCAGATGACACATTTGCAATTAACATCCATTTTTAACATTTATTGTCAGTCACATATAATCACAAGAATGATAACGAACCTATCATGACCTTAACCCTTGGTTTCAATTTCCAGTGCAAGATTACTAATGACTTACTAGGGACAAGAAAGTCACTCATCACATTAACGATTTCATCATCAAAATAAGCAATTCAAACCCATTTTAACAATTATCATTAACCATCAATGCACACATAAACTTAACCACAAGTTGAGAACTATGAACCTATATATTGAACAGTCGGCACTTCCACTTTACATTAGGAAAAGCAAAAATAAAATAGAAAAACTACCAACCAACCAAACCAAAAGAACCCTAAATTAATAATAAAAAATGTTATGCTGAAATGGGTACTTGTGTTTACTACAATGTTGCATGTACTTGAAATTTACTTAATATAAATAAATAAAGTAATAAGGTGAAGGTGTTCGTGAAAATTCCATACCACTTCCAACATAATGACTGATTTGAGCTCCATCCCATTACTCTACATCAGCTTCGCTGCCGCAATACAAGTCGCAGACCTTCAATATTTACAAAAAGGAGTTAAAATATGAAAAATGAAATATACCCATTTGCAAATAGGAAGTAAGGAAGTGAGAGAGGTGAAAGAGTGAGACAGTGGCATATGGATACCCACTCATTTCTTCCTCTACTTTCTTCTTTTTCCTTTTTCATGTACCCACTTCAGTCAAATGGATTGTGTCTTGCCTGGCTAAAAGCGATACGAGAAAAGCAAAGTCGATATATCGACTCCAATAAAGGAATTACTTTGGTTTTAGCCTAAATTCATTGTATAATTACAGAGCAGAACCTATGACTAACTTCATGCTGGGCAGTGTTTACCTCAAATCATAAATTACAAAGCCTCCATTCAACATGAAATAAGAAAAATTTTACATAATGGATATGAGTTCAAGAAGTCAGCAACAATCATAAGAATCTAAGACACTTCCATACAAGGATCATTTCCAGACTAACAAAATTTGACAATAGATAGTTATTTATTCAAAGAAAGGAAAGGATACAGTGAACAAACTTGGGTGTTTCTATTAACGGAAAAGCTCCATAGTTTTGTCAATGAACTCATAAAACACATAATTTTAATGGAGTTCATCACTTCAAGATAGAGGAAAACAACAATTTCAAATTAAATAAGCAAAATTCAAATAAAGGGTAATATGAGAAAGTTCCAACACAAGGTTAATTTAGAAAGAACATGCAAGGCCCTCGTAGGTCGGACTTTAGATAACAGTTTCATATAAATCTTAAATTTAAATAATATTTTTGGGAAAATTATATATATATTGATACATGCGTAATAAAATTTAATTATTAAATAAGAGAAAATTAAATATTTATATATATGCATAAAATAATAAGTTTTGAGTGCAAGCAACTACATTATAATCATCATAAAATGAGTTACAAACATAAAGATTAAATTTGAAATCTATATTAAGCTAATAAATTTAAATCCACGCCAATTTTATTATCACTAAACTAGTGTAATGAGCCACATACCAATGTCATGTGGTTGAATTGCTTATTGATAGTCTATAGAGGCAATGATTTGCTTCAATTTAACATATTAATATTTTATATAAATATAAATTAATTTAAACACACAAGATATATGAATATGAAATAAATACTCAAATTTACTCTCTTTTTTGTGTGTGTTTTTATAATTTAAAAACATTAATTCACAGGACAACTTTTTTTTAGGTACAATAGCACAAGATAACTTTAGATCATTCTTTAAAGCGCATACATTTATGGAATTAACCTACTCATTTTTATATATATACATAAATTTCAAAATGAAAAGAAAAAAAATATTGGATTTATAGAAAAGACCACAAATATATTAATAAAAAGGCTGTAGAACAACACATGAGCCAAAAACCGATAGCCAGGTTAGACAAACCTATTAAGAAAAGTAGCATTAAATCAAAGCAAAGCATACAGAGCCTAAGGAAAAAGAGGACCAGCCTTATTCTTCAATGATTGAACCGCTTGCTTCAGAAACTCCTGATGCTGGATTTGCACAACAGAAACTCAAACTAAAAAGAAAATACAGAGAGGGAATAGAACGATAATTGGTATTGCCTGCTCAAGATCTTCCTTCCTGGATCGGTTACTCTCCTCATACCTTCAGATTATCACAAACAGATCTTCAACTTATTGCTTCTATAAACTCAAATTAGACATTGTTGAGGAAATATAAAAGTACAAACAGTAATAGAGACTAACCTCAATCTCCAACACTCCAGCTTTTCAATTCGATGTCTCTCCTTAAAGAAAACCCAAACTTTACACTAAAAGGATAATAATAAAGCGATTTTTTTATTCCAAAGATTGACAACTCTACTTCTGACTTCACCAATGCTAAACCCTAATCTGGAAACACCCAATACTTCTGACTTCGCCAATGCTAAACCCTAATCTGAAAACACCCAATACTTTAATGCTAAACGCCATGGAGACCGAATCGCAGCGCGTCGTTCTGGACTCCTCCAATTTCATGCTGAATCGTCTTTGGTGCCTCCATTTTCCTCTTCTTTTTTTTCTTTTTGAATATAATCTCTTCTTGATAAAATTTTCTTTTGGGATTTTTTTATAATGTCGCAGGGAGGGAGGGAGGGAGAAAAGCGGGAGAGACGGTGTATTTGCAAAGTTAAGGGTTTCAGGGGGAAAATTAGGGGTTTTAGGGGGAATTTGGGGATAAAATGGCAGGATGTTTTTTAAAGTAAAATGATTTTTTGCGGCGTTTATTATAAAAATGCCGCTATTGCTTACCTTTTACGGCAAAAAATCATTTCATTTTGAACAAAACGACGCCGTTTTGCTCTGCTAAAAATCTTTTATTTTGTCTGTTAAAAATTATTAGTTAAATGATTTTATAAAACATTTATTATTACTATTTTTATAAATTGGATTTTTATAAAAAACCAAGTACTCTCAAAATAAATATCGTTTATTTTAATAAAAAACAAATGATTAAATAGTTGTAATTAATTATTAAGTTAGAATTATCCAATGTAAGCAATCAATCTCGCACATATCAAATTTCTATTAAAGATTGAGACGCTAATCATGATTTTATAATATTCTTTTCCGATCTAATCTCCATTTTATTAAAGATATTTCTTCCTAAATAAAATATAATTATTTTGCTAGATGTTTGATGTGGAATGATTTTAGTTTTTGTATTTCATTTCTATTTGTTATAACTTGGTCCTATCCAAAATAGATAGTTACCTATCCATATCAATCATTATTTTTTTATTTATTTATCAATTTTTTTAAAATCTAATATTTAAATATATCAAATGGTTTAGATTAAATATTTTTAAATATAAAAGCATTAATTGATTGTATAAAATTTCATCATTTAACAAATCTCAAGTAAACCTTAAATCCTAAACCATTTAACATATATAAAGTTTATCTATTATCTATTACATAATTTAAACTATAGTCATAATTTTAATATATAAAATAAATATTATTTCTTTTACAATTACATCGAAATTATTTAATACGTAAATTAAAAATACTAATTAATCTAAACCCTAAACCTCTATCCCTAAACCCTAAATCATAAACCCTAACCCTTAAGTACCCTAACCCTAAACTTTAAACCTCAACCCTTAAACCATAAACCATAATCCCTAAACCCATAATCCATAAACCTTAAGATAGTAACTCCTAAACCTTAAACCCTAAACTATAATGATAATTAATTTAATATTTTAAAATTAATACTATCTCTTTTACGATTATATAAGAAATTATTTAATATATTAATTAAAAACACTAATTAATCTAAATCCTAAACCCTATCTCCTATCTCTTAAACCCTAAATCATAAACCCTTAACCCTTAAGTACCCTAACCCTAAACTTTAAACCCCAACCCTTAAACCATAAACCATAATACCTAAAATCCATAAATCTTAAGATAGAACTCCTAAATCTTAAACCCTAAACTATAATGACAATTAATTTAATATTTTAAAATTAATATTATCTCTTTTACGATTATATAAGAAATTATTTAATATATAAATTAAAACACTAATTAATCTAAACCCTAAACCCTATCTCCTATCTCCTAAACCCTAAATCATAAACCTTTAACCCTTAAGTAACCCTAACCCTAAAATTTAAACCCCAACCCTTAAACCATAAACCATAATCCCTAAACCCATGATCCATAAACCTTAAGATAGTAACTCCTAAACCTTAAACCCTAAACTATAATGATAATTAATTCAATATTTTAAAATTAATACTATCTCTTTTACGATTATATAAGAAATTATTTAATATATAAATTAAAAACAATCAATAATGTACCCAAAAAACTTTAAAATTATTTTAAATAATAGTATTTAAATTTTTCCATTTTAAACAAATATTTTTCTATGTTTTTTTATTTCAAATTATTTCTACGTGTAATTATTTTTTCTGAAGATTTTAAATATTCAATTAAAAATAAATTGAATTTTAAATAATATAAATAAACTAATTAAATAATAAATAGACAGATAAAATGTTTTTTGCGGCGCTTTTTCAAAAATGTCGCTAAATCCTCGAGCACTAACGGCGCTTTTTCAAAAACGCCGTTAAAGCACCGAGCATTAGCGGCGCTTTTTCAGAAACGCCGCTAAAGCACCAAACATTAGCGGCACTTTTTCAAAAATGCACCTAAGCCCCGAGCATTAGTGGCGCTTTTTCAAAAACGCCGCTAAAGCCCCGAAAGGTCGGTTGGGCTTAGGTCTTTTGCGGCGTTTTCTGGAAAAACGCCGCTAATGCTCATTTTCAGCGGCGTGTTCTGAAAAGCGCCGCAAATGCTCAACCTTTAGCGGCGTTTTCCATAAAGCGCCGCTAATGCTCGATTTTTAGCGGCGTTTTTTGTCCAAACGCCGCTAAAAATGCCGCTAAAAACCTGTTTTGCTGTAGTGTCCTCTTCTTGCTATATTTGGTTTTGGAGAATGAGAAAGACAAGCCTTTTCTCTTTCTTTCCGATACTATGTTTATATTTTATAACTTTTATATTTTAATTAAATTAAATAAAATTTTAATATTATTAATATAAACATTTCACTAACCGTCCCCTACAATTATAAAATGTTGTATTTTCTATTTTAGACCTTGTTTGATTTCTAAATAAGTCCTCAAGCCTTTGGTCAATTATAAATATATAGTTGTGAACTTTTACAATTTAGTTCCTAAACCTAATTAATCAATAATTCGCTAAATTACTTATCCAAAATTTAATTCACCTAAATAATAAAAATATTTACTAGCTCTATTTACAATAACGATGTCCCAAAACCATATTTTTCGACACCACTAACTTTGGGTCATTACACATATCACCTGGGCAACTAGTGAGACCTTATTGGTTTTAATTGGTAGCATTTTCTTGGGATACCATATGTGAAGGAAAAGCCACACCTCAGCTCTTTCGGCAATTTGTATTGCGTGTAATTTTCTTACAAAATGGTCCAACAGACGTTGGTATGTCATTTATGCCTAACTGTTGCAATAACTCTAATTCGAGAAGTAGAGCCACATATTCTATTGCATTGTTGGAAACAATAAACCTGTTAACATGAACTTGCATCCAGTCCTGTCTTTCTTGCCATATCGTCAACAAAAAACTCCCATTTCTCATTGATGTGGAATGATTTTAGTTTTGTATTTCATTTCTATTTGTTATAACTTGGTCCTATCCAAAATAGATAGTTACCTATCCATATCAATCATTACTTTTTTTATTTATTTATCAATTTTTTTAAAATCTAATATTTAAATATATCAAATGGTTTAGATTAAATATTTTTAAATATAAAAGCATTAATTGATTGTATAAAATTTCATCATTTAACAAATCTCAAGTAAACCTTAAATCCTAAACCATTTAACATATATAAAGTTTATCTATTATCTATTACATAATTTAAACTATAGTCATAATTTTAATATATAAAATAAATATTATTTCTTTTACAATTACATCAGAAATTATTTAATACGTAAATTAAAAAATACTAATTAATCTAAACCCTAAACCTCTATCCCCTAAACCCTAAATCATAAACCCCTAACCCTTAAGTACCCCTAACCCCTAAACTTTAAACCTCAACCCTTAAACCATAAACCATAATCCCTAAACCCATAATCCATAAACCTTAAGATAGTAACTCCTAAACCTTAAACCCTAAACTATAATGATAATTAATTTAATATTTTAAAATTAATACTATCTCTTTTACGATTATATAAGAAATTATTTAATATATTAATTAAAAAACACTAATTAATCTAAATCCTAAACCCCTATCTCCTATCTCTTAAACCCTAAATCATAAACCCTTAACCCTTAAGTACCCCTAACCCCTAAACTTTAAACCCCAACCCTTAAACCATAAACCATAATACCTAAAAATCCATAAATCTTAAGATAGGAACTCCTAAATCTTAAACCCTAAACTATAATGACAATTAATTTAATATTTTAAAATTAATATTATCTCTTTTACGATTATATAAGAAATTATTTAATATATAAATTAAAAACACTAATTAATCTAAACCCTAAACCCCTATCTCCTATCTCCTAAACCCTAAATCATAAACCTTTAACCCTTAAGTAACCCTAACCCCTAAAATTTAAACCCCAACCCTTAAACCATAAACCATAATCCCTAAACCCATGATCCATAAACCTTAAGATAGTAACTCCTAAACCTTAAACCCTAAACTATAATGATAATTAATTCAATATTTTAAAATTAATACTATCTCTTTTACGATTATATAAGAAATTATTTAATATATAAATTAAAAACAATCAATAATGTACCCAAAAACTTTAAAATTATTTTAAATAATAGTATTTAAATTTTCCATTTTAAACAAATATTTTTCTATGTTTTTTATTTCAAATTATTTCTACGTGTAATTATTTTTTCGAAGATTTTAAATATTCAATTAAAAATAAATTGAATTTTAAATAATATAAATAAACTAATTAAATAATAAATAGACAGATAAAATGTTTTTATGGCGCTTTTTCAAAAATGTCGCTAAATCCTCGAGCACTAACTGGCGCTTTTCAAAACGCCGTTAAAGCACCGAGCATTAGCGGCGCTTTTGAAACGCCGCTAAAGCACCAAACATTAGCGGCACTTTTTCAAAAATGCACCTAAGCCCGAGCATTAGTGGCGCTTTTTCAAAACGCCGCTAAAGCCCCGAAAGGTCGGTTGGGCTTAGGTCTTTTTGCGGTTTTCGAAAACGCCGCTAATGCTCATTTTCACGGCGTGTTCGAAAAGCGCCAAGAATGCTCAACCTTTAGCGGCGTTTTCCATAAAGCGCGCTAATGCTCGATTTTAGCGGCGTTTTTGTCCAAACGCCGCTAAAAATGCCGCTAAAAACCTGTTTTCTTTGTAGTGTCCTCTTCTTGCTATATTTGGTTTTGGAGAATGAGAAAGACAAGCCTTTTCTCTTTCTTTCCGATACTATGTTTATATTTTATAACTTTTATATTTTAATTAAATTAAATAAAATTTTAATATTATTAATATAAACATTTCACTAACCGTCCCCTACAATTATAAAATGTTGTATTTTCTATTTTAGACCTTGTTTGATTTCTAAATAAGTCCTCAAGCCTTTGGTCAATTATAAATATATAGTTGTGAACTTTTACAATTTAGTTCCTAAACCTAATTAATCAATAATTCGGCTAAATTACTTATCCAAAATTTAATTCACCTAAATAATAAAAATATTTACTAGCTCTATTTACAATAACGATGTCCCAAAACCATATTTTTCGACACCACTAACTTTGGGTCATTACACATATCACCTGGGCAACTAGTGAGACCTTATTGGTTTTAATTGGTAGCATTTTTCTTGGGATACCATATGTGAAGGGAAAAGCCACACCTCAGCTCTTTCGGCAATTTGTATTGCGTGTAATTTTCTTACAAAATGGTCCAACAGACGTTGGTATGTCATTTATGCCTAACTGTTGCAATAACTCTAATTCGAGAAGTAGAGCCACATATTCTATTGCATTGTTGGAAACAATAAACCTGTTAACATGAACTTGCATCCAGTCCTGTCTTTCTTGCCATATCGTCAACAAAAAAACTCCCATTTCTCATTGCAGGGTGATAATACAACCTTGTTGCTCTTTCCTTTGACAACCTCCTAGTTAGATAGTTTCTTTTCATGGATTTGATTGTCAACTAGTAATTACTATGACGGAGTCAACTAACAAGAGCATTCTTCTATGAAATTAGCCAACGCTTAGGCCTTGATAGCTTTTTTGGGATGAAATTCTAGCCCATACTCACTAAGTTCAATGCTTTATTTTACCAACCTTCCCTTGTTGCTCACCTTGTCCAAGAGTTATTTTAAATGTTGGTAAGGCATTACACAAATTGAATGCGACTAAAAGTACTGCCGTAGTATTTCACTTGGTATATATGAGCTCATCATCGTAAAATACATGACTAACATAGTAAATTGGTGTTTGGCAGACAATTTCCAAGTAAAAGCGAAGCTAACAGGGGTAGTGACCCCAAATACTCTTTTATTTCCTCGAAGGCCTTCTGGAAGGTGTCATTTCGTTTGTATTTAGCTGCTGTTTTTAATGCGTTAAAATGAAAGGCATTTTTCTGCTGACTTTGAAATAAACCTTTTGAGAGTGGTCAACCTTCTTATCAACCTTTGAATATCCTTGGTGTTCTTAGGAGGGTGCAAATCCAGTATAGCCTTAATTTTTTCAGGGTTGTCTTTTATTCCCCTTTGTGAGACAATAAACCATACGAACTTTCCTGCTCCGACTAGGTAGGGAAGAAAAGTAAGAGGAGAGAAAATAGGAGGGATGATCATTTTCCATCCTAATGCATAAAAATCAATCCTTCCAAATTAGAATGATGAGAGGAAAGAAAATGAGAGAGGTGTATATGCTAGTTTAAAATTATGTATTTTTTAAATATTTTATTTTCTTTCCTTTTATTTTTCATCTCTACCAAGTGATGAATTTTCTTTCCATCATACCATGCAAAGCCTAAAAGTTGGTTGATCAACAGATAGGTTACTCTTTTTTTTTTTTTTTGGGGGGGGGGAATAGTTTGAGTTCTTTTTGTATAATTTTTAATGTTTGTGGCAATTTGGGTCCTGTTTGGTAATGTAAGATATTATTGTTTTACTTGTAAATTTTATGCAAGATAGAAAAGATGGAGGATTTTATTTCCAAAAAATGAAACCATATAAAGAAACTAGTAAGATTGATCAAACAATTTCACAAAAGAAAAAGAATCAAAAAATTCAAGTTGGTGGTTTAACCCAACAACAAAATTTATAATAAAAAAATTCATTTTAGTAGAGCATTCAACAAACTTTAAATAATAATAATAATAAGAGATTCTTAACAATCATTGCAATAAACCACGAAGTAGTATAAAGAGAAAGGGTAGTTTTGTTTAAAACTTTAGAATCTATCTAGAATCTTAGATAACCTAAGAAAGAGGTCATAATGAGATTATATCTTATATTATTGCATCTTGATACTGTTCAAGAATGTGAGCTTACGAGATGACCAGAATGTTGAGATTCTAAACACCGTGATCTTATTGCAAAATGTAATATTACGAGCCGTAATGTAATATTCCGTGAACCAAATGCCCCACGGTTAAAGTTTATTTTTTTATTTATTACTAAATAGTAAGAAAGTAACATTATATATATTTAACATTTTTCATGCACTAGTTGGTGCACATGATGTCTCAATCGATACAATTGGAATTGGATGGAATGAACTGGTGCGCCAATATAAACCACAATTTTCATCAGTGTAGCAAAGAGAGTTGGGTGTTCCGTTTTAGTATTGAAACGATGCACACCAGTTGGTATAACCGGAATTGATACGAACACGACTATATTAATAAATGTTGTAGGAATATTAATAGACGTTATTTTATTGATACTTTAGAGACCAAAGTTCAAACCTTGATATTATATTTTTAAGTAGTATACTTTAATGATTTTATATAAACCATTAAGACAAATAATATTTTGTAATAATAAATTTTATTTTATTAGAAATAACCCTTTAATTTTTTTCAGCTGAATTAATATTTAATTATCTTGTGATATTATCTCATTCAAAAGTTCATAAAAATTTATGCACATAAAAATTAAAATTTAAAATTACTACAATAAAATTAAAATGTTATTTTAATAAAATAAAAATACAAAGACGTGTCTACATAATATTGCAAAGTTCATAAGTCATTTTTATTGTTTTATCCAGAGTTATATATATATGTTCAAAACTATCCATGTGAGAAATCCCTTTGAAGGTTTCGTTCATTTCAAGTCTACATTTGAATTGTATAAAAATAGAATTTGATTTTTATTTCAATAAGTTCAAAGTATGTTAATTTATATAATTATGAACGTACCATAAAATAAACATAATAATTTATTTTTCCTTAAACTTTATAAAAATTATTTTTGCAATTTCTTTTTAATCTTTTAAATTTGTATTGTTTATCAAATTATATTAAAATGTTTAGAGAAATTAATCTATGTTAACATTTTTACATGACATCCGCATGTATGCCATGTCAACTATTAATTATTTTTTAATAATTCAAAAATATAAAAATTCAGAAAAATTAATAAAATAAAAATTATTAAAAACATAAAGTTTATAAAATCTATTTAATAATAAAATTCTAATAATATTCTATATATTTTTTAAAAAATTTAAAAATTGTTGATGTGGCATACATGTGGACTATCATGTCAACATAATTAACAAACTTTAACTTTTTATCCATTTTGGAATGTTTTGACAAAAGGCACTATTTAAGGGCTAAAACGATAAAAATTAAATGAACGGCTCAAATAACTTTTTTCTATAAAATTAGAACGCCAAATAAGTAATTAATCTAAATAATAATAATAGTGATATTAATTGGATGAAGTGGTAACATACATTAATTTCTTAAGAAAATAACGCGAATTCGAACATTAGAGATAATATTATTAAAAAAGCAGTCATGAACATCGAATATTAACAATAAAATAGAAAAAAACATAATTCTTAATACATATATGTATATATATGATCATAATGAAATAACTAATATTTCACATCATTGTATGAAATTTAGGCTTATATATAATTACGAGGGCTTTAATTATCTTTTCTTAATAACAATTAAAGAAGAGTGATCAATTTTATGGGTTATCATATTTTCTCATTCCTTTAGACAGAAAATATTAAAAATAGCAGACCTTTTTACTCAAACATAACAGCTGAAATCATAATTAAGAATTTAGGTAATTCGCAAATATGCTGAAGGTCAAAGAACTGTGACGACAGAAAAGGATTTTCCAATAAAACATAATATTTTTATATGAAAAAGTTTGAAAATTTTCAAATTATATGTATTTTTAAATCTTCACATGATAGCAAAAATAAGTAGAATTTTACCAAAGTTGCTTTCTCATTTGCTTTCTATGCAACTTGCATATGACTTTATCTGTTAATTATACATAAAATCCGCATTTTCCACTTTAAAAACAAAAAGGTTTTCCAAGTATTTTTTAATTGACAAAGTTTTCTTTTATATAGCATACAAGATATCGTGTAATAAGTCATATTACAAATTAAATAATTAATTTTGATATGTTTTCGTTCTTTACTTAGGCTCTTTCTTGTGTGAATATCTTGAGTAAATGGGATTAGAGAACGTGTTATATATTATCACAAAGTCTTGACTGATATCGGAACCTTTAAAGTTGTGGCTGACTTCAATTTTGTGGATAAGGTTTGTGTTTATCTTTTATCATTATCTTGACATATTTATGTGCTAATTTTAAGAAGATTAATCCTACTTTATCTTGAGATAAGATTGAAGGTTATTTATATAGATTTTTATGATGATAAAGTTGTGTTTATCTTGGATTGTGATAATCGACTAAAGTTGTAATATTAAGCCTATAAATAGGAAGTTGATTCGCATGTGAAAATGCATCAATTGAAGGAGTGTTGTGTTGATTTGCTAAAGTTATTCTTGTTATTTTCATTTGTATTTTGACACTCTATTATTAATCATTCCTTGTGAGAGATTGAACATTTGTACGTGAGGTTTTAGGTGAGTGGTTGTAACAAGTTAGGAGTAGCTATTGAGGCTGCAACTACTTCTTTGTGTAAGGGTAGATTGGGCTATAGCCAATACGTGGCTGGATCAATTGTGGAATGAAACCATTCACTGAATTAGCCCTGTAGAGTAGGATTGTTTCCGAACTATGTTAACAAATGATTATGTGAAAAACTCTTCTTCGTTTTTTTTCATTTCTGTTTAGTTTTCTGTTCAAACACATGTTTAGACAACAATTGAACTAGTGGCAAACTAACTAGTTCTTTCAAGTGGTATCAAAGCAAGCTTCAAGAGTTAGCTTAAGATGATCTTAGCACAGTCTTCTTGTAATGCCCAATTTTTTTTTTTAAATTAGTACTCATGAATTGTTAGATTTTATCATTAGCAAGTATCTGTTCCAGTGATTAAAGGCTTTAATTATGTGTTTAAGGTTTTGGGTTCAAATCTCAAATCTAATTATTTTTGTTCCTAGGTTTACCTTTGTTCGTTGGGTTTCATTATTATTTTCGATCAATTTGCATCAGAATGAGTCTGCTGGTTTAGTGGTAGAGTGTTAGTTTATCTCATGGTCCTGAGTTCGAATGTCTATGGGAGCATTTGGGCAATATTGTTGTTTTTTTCGTTTGAGCCGACTCTGTTGTGTTTAATGTTTAATCAAATTCAATTTTTGGGAGAATCTGATAGTTATTAGGTTGTTGGGCTATTGGATATTATTTTTATTTTGTTTTTTTTGTAAAATCTAGTAAAAATAATTTTGAAATTATTTTCCCCTTCCGATTATTCATGTTCCCAGTTTTGTTTCCCTACTTCCCCATCTTTGCTTCACATTTTTTTCCCAGTGAAGATATTGAGAAAAACCAGTTTTTGTTCTTTTGCTTTTTGGTGCTTTTGCTGCTTGTGACTTTCTTTCTTTTTTCCAACGTTTTCAATTTATCTTGATTCTTTGTGTTTGTTGATTTCAAATCGTAAAGGTAAGGGTTCTCTTGATATTTTTTTCTGTTATTCGAGTTGTGTTAGGGTTTTGGGGAAAAGGTGATTTCGATAGAGTGGTGTTAATTTGTATGACACATTCTAATTTAATCGATTCATTTTAGGAGAAGAACGTGTGTTGCCTGGCGATTTTCTAACAAGTTGACTCGGGTGTTGCTGTGCGTGCTAGGGTAAGAGATTGATTCTAATTTGGGGTTGTATGTTTTTTTGTATGAGTGCATTGGGTATTGTTAGGGTGAATCGCTCCTTAAATCTTATCGTTGCCATCACTAATTTGGGGTGTTAATTGATGCATTTAGGTTCTTGTAGTGTCAAGGGTGTTTCGCATCAAAATCGAACCAAGTGTATAACGAGAAACTCGAAAAACAACGGATAAAACAAAGCCGAAAAACAACATTGTTGATGCCACACGGTCGTGCGCCAGGCCGTGTGTAACACATGACCGTGTGGACCACACGGGCGTGTGTGAGGTCGTGTGCTAGTCCTTGTGGGCCACATGGGCGTGTGTGAGGCTGTGTGGGCCTAAAATTCTAAAATTTTCTCCAGAGCCGTACACGTCATTTCAATCGACCGTTGGCCTTTCGTAAGGTCTGTATGTATTCAAATAGCCTGTAAAATGTGAAATCTAGACGTCTTTTTGCCTGAATTTTGATATTTGTTCTGTATCTTAAACGTCATATAACAAGTAAGCTATGTAATGGGCTATATAAAAACCGAAAAAAATACCATATATGTTTTGTATCAATTATGTCATACGTATATACTGTGAATATGTCTGATTACTGTTATGTTTTGTATCTATTTTTGGGATGGGTTTTGCTATGTGGAGGAAGTATATCTGAAAAGGTGATAATTCGCCTATTTATCTGGCAGCGCAGCTGCAATTATTTTGTAAAGTGTATATTGACACTAAGTGGTGTGTAGGGCTGGGTAGGTGTTTCATACCCCACATGGTGTGTTAGGAGGGTCGGAGTTGGTGTGTAGCGGATGGGAGTAGGATTATATGCCTATATCTGAATATCTCTAATATGATTCTATTTCTGCTAAATCAGTCTGATATGCATCAATTGTTTTACGTTATTCATTATACACTGAGTTTCGAAAACTCACTTTTTGCTTAACTGATATTTTCAGGTAATCCTCAGACTTAGGTTGGTCGTTGCGATGGGAGCTCGATTATTTTTAGATCTTACACTTATTTTAAATGTTTGGAATTTTGGTTTTTTGTAAATTTTGGACTTTTTGGACTATTTTGGTTTGTTTTTGAGGTTTTTATTTTCTTTTTGCTTAAAATGTCGTTTAAAAGTTTTGTCGGTAAAATTATTTTTCTACAAAAGTAACAGATTTCAAGCAATAGGGAGAGCATTAACAAAAATTCAACATTTTAAGAGTTTTCCACTGTAAAATTATGAGTATTTTTATAAAGCGAACAACACTTTTTAAATAATTCAAAATTTTAAGAATTCAAAACGGATTCCAAAATTATGTGAGAACTGAATTTTCAAGCAATTTATGTAACACTTCTTGATTTGCTCGTAACATCTAGGCCAGATTTGGGGTGTTACATATTTACCCTTGAAAGCTATGAAAGAAAGAAATTCTATTATGCGAGAACCTCTTTTTGTCAGCTCTTCAAACTATGTGACTGGAAAGCTCAGATGAGAGCTTTTATCTTGTTTGTTGATAAATTTGCTTGGAAAAATGTTGAGGAATGGTGGACCAAGCCTAAAGTGATAGGTGCTGATGGGGCAACAAAGCCGAAAGAAATAAATCAATATACTATTGAAGGTAAAAATGATACTCGAACAAACTTAAAAGCCCTTTATGTTATCTTTAGTAGGGTTGACATGGACCAGTTCAAGATGATTTCAACTTATAAAAGGAATAAATAAGTATAAACAATCTTACAAAATCAATATGAAGGGAATGTTGCTTTCAGAATTTCTAAACTGCAAATCTTAACTACCAAGTTTGAAAATTTGAAAATGAATGCAGATAAAACTATTTCAGATTTTTATATAAGAATATGTGGCATATCTAACAAAACTTTTTGTATTGGTAAATGCTTTTCTAAAGTGAAACTAGTGACAAAAGTTCTGAGGTCTCTTTTAGAACATTTTTCTATTAAATTCACGGCTATTGAAAAAGCTAAGGATATCACCACTCTTAGATTGGATGAGCTGATAGGATCTCTTAGAATTTTTGAATTAAGTTTAGAAGAAGGGAAACATAACATGTTGTTTCTTGAGAAGAACATTGCCTTCAATTTCCAGCCTACAGTTTAGATTGAAAAACGGATAAATATGGTCATTGATGGAATCAAAAAGCAAATAGATTTGCTTTTGAAAAATTTCATCAAGTCACTATAAAGAATTATAAGAAGGGGACCTCAAGGTGATTTTGGTTCGAACAACACCAACAAAAGATTCAACCAAAAGAAAAGAACTCTCAGAATAGGAAAAAAGAATTTTAATGTTTTGAATGTAAAGGTTATGGCCAATTCTATTAGAATGTGCCAATACCAATAAGAAACAAAAGTCCTTAGTTGTTATCTACAGTGATGAGCAGGATAAAAGTAAGTGTTCTAACTCTAATGAAAAGATAAGTAATTATATGACTTTTACTATTTTTGTTCAAACACCTACTCAGACAACTATTCAAATAGTTTGTGAAACTCTTAAAGAATCAGATTGTGACATTGGTACTCTTGAGGATGCCTACTTCCAAATAATCAAAATGTTGTAAACTGTCTGTCAAATGAATAGTTACTTAAGGGAAGAGGTGTGCATTATGAAAGAAGAAAATGATAAACTCAAAATGGAAGTGCAAAAGAAAGATGAAGCTTTGAATAATATTAAGAAAGAGCTTGTTGAGTCCAAAGTTGTTCTATAGAGGTTCAGTAGGCAAAGTGAAAAGCTTAATGGAACCCTAGCCATTAGGAGATTCGAGTTTGGCCAGAAGGGTCTTGTTTATCCCTTACTAAGTAAGAATTTTAATCCTCCTACTAAATTTGTTAAAGCTAATGAAATCTCTTTTATATCCAACACAAGAAAAATCAGAATAAGGAAAATGATTTGTCACTAGAGTGGGAAGGCTAGTCATATCATGCATTATTGTTACAAGCTCAAAAATGACTTGTGGAAAATTAAATCTAGTACAACAATTGTTCAAATAGTTATTCAGATAGGCAAAAAAACAAGACAATTTGGTGTGAAGCAAGTTTGAATGAGAAAAGATCGACCACATTTTAGTTGTAAAGATCAATAAGTTACTGATGCTCATGTGAAGCATGAGGCTGCAACTTATGTCAATAATATCAAAGATAATTTAAAGATCGAACAAATTCCATTTCATTAAAAATATACTTGTTGTTTCATGAACTACAACCCTTGTTATTGAAAAGGTAAAATCTCTTCCCCTTAAATAAACTTGAGGCGAACAAATGATGAGAGCATAGAGTAAGGGGGAGTAAGTTTGCTAGTTTTGGTATGGTATGGCTTATCTTTATGTCCATTATGGTTTATGCATGGTTTGACTTCGTGGTTGTTTTTATTTAGTAAGCATTCGAGTTTGATGATTGAAGGTCAGGCCGATGAAACATATATGAATGTTCAAAGTCTTATTTGAACAAAGACTAGAATAAAACAATATAAAACATATTAGAAACGGTAGAGAAGTTGATGGTTTGCTTGTTGTTGATTTTGGGCTATTGATGTTGATGTATTTTTAAAAGAGAGCTTGTTGGTTTATGCTTGTTCTTGGCTTTTTATGTTTTTGTTACTGTGATGGATTCTCTTAGTGGGTGATTTTCTTTCAAAAGTACAACTTGGTGATTTGGAGTTTTTGGCTCTATGACAAAAAAGTCAGTGACAAATGTGGAAAATGTGTAATCCTTCAACAACTACTACAGACTGGTAAGTAATGTAATATGTAATAATGTGGTTACGTAGCTATTCAAACAAGTGTTCAAACAAAAACTGTTCCAACAAATGATCAGAAAAGTGTTCAAATAAGGGTGTTAAGAGTATATTGTGATAATATCATTGCTTAAACATCTCAAAAATCCAATTTTACACTTTTGAACTAAACATATAAGGCATCACTTTATACAAGAGCTTGTTGAATAGCAGAGGGTTTTTTTTAATTATATTTCAATAGAAAATCAATTGGCTAACATAATTACAAAAATTTTGAACTAAAAAAGGTTTACAATGCTGAGAGGAACACCTAGTATTTTTCAAGTATAATTCAAGAAGATGTTGAAGGGCACACATAATTTCCTATATCTATGCCTATTTTTTGTGTTGTTATTTGTAATTTTTATGGCATATTTATCTTATGTTTAATCTTATCTTTTGGGGATATTCTAGGGATTAACATTAAAGAAGAAATTTTATGCGACTGTGGCAACATTAAATACGCCACTTGGTGAACAAAAGGAAAGTTTTTTCACCTTATTCTCTTTTACTTCTCCTCTCGATTATAATTTCCATTCTCTATTGTTTCTTTCTCTCAAGATTCTTAAAAGATTTGTTTTCTTACTCCCTATGGCACAAGTAAAATGACCAACAAAGAAGAGAGAGTGAAACCTTTCGACATCTATGGAAATTTCTAAAGACAATGCAACAAATGTTTAGACGATTAAAACTAACAAGGAAAGCCTCCCTAGTATTGATCAAGAGGCTCAAGAATTGATAAGCTATTGAAGTATAAGGTGAAAAATAACTTGAGAATGAACTTGACCAAACACCTATTTGAATAGAAGATCATACAGAAGATCAAATAGGTGAAAGAAAAATTTTAGAAAAGAACATTATTGAGAAAGACTTATTTGCAAGATTGTCTGGGCTTATTTGAGAGAACACCATGGTAATGGGAGTTGTTTTGATCTTTTTGACAAAAAAAAAGGGGGGGAGAGTATGATGTGTTGATGTTAAAGGGAGTTTTTTTTCTGATGGAATGATGCTTTTTATTGCTTTGATGGAGTAAACTAATGCTTGCTGCTGCTTTTTTAGGGAGAGTTGATTGGTTTCAGTTGTTGCTATAGTGATTGTTGCTATTAAATTCTTTTGGCGGGAAAGCTACATAATTTTTTCTCATGTGTGAGCAATCCTATGTTGATGCATTCTTATTATATTAAACATGCTCTTGGCATGGTGAAAAGAGGAGAATGGTTACAGGTGTGAGGGGGAGATATGCTAAAAATGTACAACTACTTTTCTTCTTTTATGATTGCTTCATTTTGCTGATACTCTACTTTCGATGATTGTTGGTATTCATTTCTATTTTATTTTTCTCTTCCGTATTTCTTATGCATTGATGGCATGTTGATAAGGAGAGAAATGACTTGAGAATTAATTTAAGGTTTTCAAATTATTATTTAATTAATATTAATTAAATAATTGAAGTTCAAAAATGAAATTAAATTAATTAGTCATTATGAATCGTTGAATGAGAAAATTAAATATAATTTCTCATAGATTCTTTTACACTAAAGTTGTTATGACTTTTAACGGAATTGGAATTAGGTAGAGAAAACTATTTATGTAACGAAATAGTTTCCAATGGTGTCGAAATATGCAGTTTTGGAACCCCTTTTTCGTAAACTGAGTCTGTAAATATTAAATAATGATATTTATAGAGTTAGTGTTAAGATGAATTGAAATTTAGACAAGTAATTTATCCGGAATTATAGTTAATTAAGGCCTAGGACTAAATTGTAAAATTTTAATCACTATAGATTTTAATTAGGAAAAGACTTGGGACTTAAATAACAATTATCCTAAAGACCAAAATGGCTAATAAACCACTTCGAATAGTTGGTAGTGGAATGTGATGATGAGTGGTTATTAAATTAATTAATTATGGTTTAAAACATAAAGAAAATTATTAATTAAAAATTGATAAAGATTAATTAATGGTTAATTAAAAGTTAATAAAGATTAATTAACTTATAATCATAGTATATATTGTGAAATAAGTGGAAAGAAAGAAAAGATTAGGATCTTCTTCATCCTCTCTACACTTATTCATCATAGAAAGAAAAAGAAAGTTATTTTGAAGCTTCCATATTCAACCATCAATTAGTAAGCTCAATTAGGTATTTTTCTTATAGTTTTATAGATTTGAAATCATGAGAGCTTGATTTAACTAGCCTATCTACCAATTTGTAAAAGCATTAAAGTTTTAGAAAGTTGTCATTGTTTATTTCTTGAAGAATTAGGTGTGAAATTAATAGAAATTAGGCTTTTTTATGAAAATAACTAAATTGTAAAGCTTGATTGTTAGTTTTGTACATTATGGACCAAATTAAATAAAATGCAAAACTATTATGAAATTTTGGTATAAAAAGAAAGTAGGAGGTTCATGGTGAATAAATGTGAAATAGGATTTTAATTCGAAGCTAGGAATTGAAAGTTATGATTGTCCTAAGTTTAGTGACTAAATTGAATAAATTGAAAAATATGGTTAGTTTATTATATGAATGTGATTTGGATGGAATTTGATACTATTTTATTATTGAATTATTATTCGTAGCTAAAGTCGACGTTAGGCCATCGAAAGGGAAAGCAAAGGCGAGAGTTGTCGATGAGTGATGCGAGACCCTGGTTTGTATTTATAATTCAGGAACAATTTATTTACTTGATGTTCAAGACATTTTGCATTATATGGTATTAAGGTGAGTTATCAATGGTTAATTAAACAAAATTGCTATGATTATAATTGAATATCAAGATATGGACCAAATTGAATAAAATGAGAAATGATATAAATTATCTTGAAATGTTATATGTGTTATGGAAGTTGAGTAGAATATGTGTAGGACATGCATATATTTGTTTGGAAAATGAATTGGATTGTGGTTGTGAATATGAATGTGAGTGAGAACATGTATTGAATTGAATTTTGTGACGGTACTGACTGTCGAAACTGTATACTAGTTGAATATAAGAAAAATGAGTACGCTACAGAATGCTAAATGGTATGCTATGTATGAAATGTATTGATGGTGAGATTGTGATATATGATTCGTAGCGCCCCAAACCTAACCTGATTCACCGGATTCGGATTTCAGGTGTTACTTCACAAAGCTAATGCATTAACGAAAATAGTTTACAATTTATCATTTCTTTAAGCGTGTTATTTGACATTTTAATTAGAAACTTATTGTATGAAAACAAGGGAAGTAACTTAAAATAATCTTATTACAATAGATTCGATACAAATCCTTACAAAATGAAAGTTTATTTAATACAGACTCAAAAAGTGTATTCCTAGACTACGCCACATCTCTACTCTATGCATAATAGCCCACTCTGACACCACTTTGGCGTACTTCTGGCGTTGTCCCTTCAGGAAAAGTCTCATCTCAAGCACCTGAAAGCAATAATAAATCTTGTAAATGGATATCTCAAGTATCATATTCATACTATACTATCTATGATTTCCAGTTTCCAGTTTGATCACTTTCATATAGATATACTTTAGTATGAACATTATACAAGCAAGAGTCAGAGTAGAGCCTCACCTAATTCTCACTTATTCCAGTTTAAAACTCCAGATCCAAATATCCATCTCGAACCATCAGCAACCACTGCTTAGAAACATAATTTCACTATTACTACTCTTGTACATACGAATTACTTATCATATCAATTGCTGACAATCCCATATAGAAACCTTATACTTACATTCTTACTATTCAATCACCACATATAAATTTACTAATCCATAACTTAACATGCAGAGCTAAAATACTTATCCTGATATGAAATAAACTCTAATCATAAAAGATTCATAGCTTTTGGATCATCGATGTAACATACATTCAGGCTTAAGGAAGGTATCATTTAATACCACTTAAGGAAGAGGAAGAAGAAAGAAGAACCCTTTCAGAACTCATCTTTCACATATAAATATGACTCAACTTACTTAGTGGAATTTAACAAGTGTCATATGTTTCAGAACTTGTCTTCTTAATGGCCTGCAATTTTTGAAAAAAATATTAATAAATGTCTTGCTATCACAATTATCCAGCTTGGCTATTTAGTTGATTTCTAACCAAGGTACCTTTTGCCAATACTCATTTCATACTTACCCTTTATCTCCTAACACGGACTTCTCCTTAATATAGTAGAATATCATGAAATCAAATTTTTACTAACTCAAGTGGCAGTTACTAAACGCCCACACGTATATGCAAAAATAATCATTTTGATAGATAACACTACGCCAGATATACTATTTACTACTCTATACTAGAACTTTAGACCCTTCAAATTTGGGGTGCTACATGGTTACAATGTATATTGATTCAGTGTTACTCTAATAATGGTCCAAGTACTGTCGAATTAGTTGACATGCCTTAAGTTGAAAACCATCGTTGCGAACTATCTAGGATGCTAGAATGTTTAGATATTGAATGTCATCATTTTTGAGCTATCCGGGATTGTAGGATAAGTAAATTGTAAAAATCATCATTGTCGGACCACATGCAATGGTAAAATGTAAGAATCGTGAAAGCCATCATTTTTGGGCCATCCAAGATGGTAGAATATTTGATTAGAGAACCATCTTTATCGGGCAATCTGAGATAATAGAATATTGGAATAGAGTAAACCATCATTGTTGGGCTATCTGGGATGGTTATATATTGTATAGTGCGAATCATCGTTGTCGGGCCCCCTGAGATGACAAGAATAGTATAAGAACATATGAAATGTTGATAAAATGGTATATTGTGCTTATATATGTGTGTTATGATGGATAAGGTATGTAAACTATTATGTGAATCAGTTGAAAATGAGCCCTAGGGGCTAAATGAATACGAGTGAGTCGATAGACTCCAAAAAGTGATTAAATGGTAGGTTAGATGATATATATATGTTAAATGAAAATAGAATTGAATGTATTGAAATTGGAAATGGTTTAAAGGTAGGTAGTTGATAAATGACTAGAATTGATTTTACCATTGATTTTACCTTGTGACAATTTACTATGACTATGTGAACTTTTGAATTAGAAGTTTGATATATGGAATTGGTCATATGGATGCAATATGTAACATAAGTTCAATATATTGTTTGAAATGTATTAAATGTTTCAATTTTATATGGCATTGGAGAATAGGTATGTATGTTTAAAATGTTGAATGAATTGTGCTAGATAGTTAACTTATAGCTAATAAGACATTGGTATATTGTTGAGTAAGGTGTTGTAGTTCATGAATTGATTCATGAGGATTGAACATTTTGGTTGAAAAATGTGATGTGAACTTGCATATTGATTTTTTGGAAATTGGAGGTTGATATCCATTTAGTACCATTCAGAAATAGTTTATCACGTCGCAACGTCAAACAAGTATCGTCGCGATGAGATCAAGCCACCATGCCTCGATGCGACATTGAGCATGGGTCGTTGCAACTAGGAGCCAAGTCAATACGTGGCATCGCAATGATGAACCCCCAACGTCCCGACATCAACCTAGAATTTTGTAAACATTACAGTTTAGTCCTAATTCAACCTCGAGTTAACATTAGAGCTTTTGTAAGCTCGTATAAGACCAAAAAATGAATATTTATCAATTTATATACCTATTTTTCTTGTATTTGAATGTTTACTAGTTTGGATCAAATTGTGATTTGTTCATAGTTGCTCCAGCAATGAATGTGCCACCTTATAGTTCAAACTCGACGATCAGGTTGTGTATAGGGTGTTACAATTTAATTAGAAATGAATTTTGCTAATTTTATTAATTAAATTAATAGAATAAATAATATTTATTTTAGGAAACAGAAAACAAGTATTGGTTTGGATTAAATTACAAATTGTTGGGTTAAAAGTCTAGAAAACAGATATATTTGGACCCAATACAGGAGAGGCCCAAATCCCTTCATACAAGATGAGAGAGGCATCAACCCAAGTAAATTTAACTTGGGTGTGCCATCCACCCTTACTCCAGTTGGAGTAGAAGTGTGTTTTCTATTAAAAATAAATATTATTTGTTTAAGTCTTAAACAACAATGATTCTCCTATCTCTCCCTATAAATCGATTGCACTGGTAGAGCTATTAACACAAGTTTCATATATAGTTATCCTACCAGAAAGTAGTAGGAGATCATTTTCTTATATTAAATTATATTTTCTGGAAATTAGATTTCTATTGGTTTCTATTGAGAGAATTACTTTCCTACTAAAAGTTATAAAACCGTTTCTTGTTTTGTATTTGGTTTGTGGTGCTCGAGCCCACAATTGGCGTAATTTGAGGTACAAGGATAGCGAAGAATACCACCGGTTGAAAGCCAGGAACGATTCAAATCCATTTCACACAAAGCATTGGAAGTTTTCTCTAAAATTTTATTGATATAAATATCATAAACTGGCTTGGCTTAGAAAATTTTTAAACTTCTGTTGTTACAATAAACCATTTTATTAACTGAATTTTTCCAACGATTGGTATCAGAGTTAGGTTTTGCTTTGTTTATAGTATAAATCGTTACTAAATTTTCTCTCTTCTTCATGATTGGTTAAATTTTTTATAAAATATGGTATTCTTGTAATTATATGCATGTTTTAGGTTACGTTTGTGAATGAATATATTATTAATTATTTTGTTATATATTTGATAAATTAATTTAGTCAAAGTTGTGATTCCTATAAATTAGATTGGTTGTAATTTTAAGTTTTAATAAATTTATGAGATATGTAATTAGATTGTGGACTATCATCTCCATATAAGTTTTATTTTAATTCTAGAATAATTCATGTGACTCAAAAATGGACTTAAGTTTTCTATAACCTAATTTTCGGTGAAACCTGGAAAACCAAGACATCAAAAATAGATCTAGACGACACAAACCCAACCCAACCAACTAACAAAAGACCAGCAGTGGGTCAATCGAAGAAAACCAACATCGACCGATGGTGGCTAGAAGTGAGCCAACTGATGGTGGCTGATGGTCCTCACAATGATTGGGCAGTCGATGACGGTGATGATCGATGCAAATGGCATCAACAACGATGGTGTTGAAGGTGATGAAAATGGTGATCTGTAGTGGTGACGATGGTTTGGCGATAGATGCCTTTAGTGATTTTTCAAGTCTTTTGGGTTTACTAGAATATTTGGCTTTCACCTAGAAGATACAAAGAATGCTTTTTGATAATAAATGTAAAATTATTATTTTATTTATTTTTCTATGATAGATACATGGAAACTTTGGTTGGTCAAAGTCATTTAATTTTATGCTTTTATACTATATCCTGGTGATAGTTAAATTGATTGTAAAGTATGTTCATACATTTTAGGAAAAAGAATATCACATGTACTTGTCATGACATTTTAATCATTCATGATTGAAATCAGAAATAAAACATTGCATGTTTTCTAAAAGATTAAGAGGGAGAATGTACCTAAACAAGACCTATGGGCTCCATTAATGGTCTTTTGTGATGGCATGATAATTTTTCGGCCTTAAGGTAGGTATTGTCATGTGGATTTTACTGAGGAGATTTCCTTAAAAGAGATAATTATCTTGTGATAGCATATGATAATTTGTCAGCCCTAAGGTAGGTATTATCATGTGGAATCCATAGAAGAAGAGTTTTTTTTTATAAAGGACAACTAGTCATAAATGTAACTCGTTGAGATTGTCCCAAGATGACTCATTCGTGTTACATGCAATAATAGATGTTGAGTTGATGGCTATACACTCAATATCATTCTAGTTAAGCAACTTCCCACAATGTTCTACCTTAGTTAGAATGATGGTCAAACATGAAACGATTATTAGTATGTGTGAATACCTAAGTGATTAGATTCACGTATTACTTGGATTGAAATTCATGTTCTTTGTAGTTGATTAAGATTGCCTCAAGGTGTCTTAATTCAATCCATGTAGGAATTATCATTGCAATGACTTTCAAATATTTTCAAGGTTTAACATAAGACACATGCATCATCTTAATGCATATTGTTTCTTGTAAAAAAAAAATTTTAAAAATTATTAATACAAAGATATTAATTAATGGATGTTTTATTTTTCAGTTTGAAATGACACCTACTCCTTATTAAACATACGCCTTGAGAAAAAATTGAACAGAAATAACTATAAGGATTGAAAAAAGAACCTCATGATTGTCCTAAGATGTGAGAAACTCAAGACAATTCTTAATAACAAATCCCCTCAACCCAACCAAGCTGATGCTAGAAATTTTTGGGAAGAATCCAATGAGATAGCTCGTTGGTACATGTTGGCAACATGACCATTATCTTTATAAGCAATTGGAGAGTTGTAAAATAGCCGAAGCAATTTTAGAAAAACTAGAGGACATATTCAGAGGCCAAGCTACTTTAGCTCGACATTCGGCTATAACTAGTTTGATGAATGTTCAACAAAAACCCAATATTCCAGTCAAATACCATATGATTACTCTTATGGGTTAGATTGCCAAGGTCATGGATAATGAGACCAATCTGGACCAAAATACACAAATTGAAATGGTGTTCAAAATCTTGTCCAAGAACTATGTAGGCTTTAAGGGTGCATATAACCTTGGAACAAAGAAACTAACCTTATAAAACTCATGAAGGAGTTACAATCCTATGAGATGGTGTTAAATGGCAATCAATCGGTCTGAAAAGTAGAAGTAAACTTAACGGTTGCTTCTTCCCCTAAAGGGTAGGGAAAGCATGTTAAGAGAATCAAGACTATGTCCTGTAGGCTGCCTAAAGTGGAAAGAAAGAGAACCAAAAAGCCTAAAAACTTATCTAGGTCAAAGTGTTTCTTCTACAATAAGAAAGAACATTTCAAGGTCAACTACAAAGATTGGAAGGATTACCTAGACACTAATGGCAAAGGTATGAAACTCTTTATGATAGAAATTTGCTTGGTGGAAGATTCGATAGGCCACTAGGTCATTGATTCTGGAGCCACTAATCATGTTGTGTTCAAGGAAATGAAAGATCTTAAGATAAGATTTTTCCATTGCGAACTGAATATGGAAGTGTGGCAACTAAAGTAGTGGATTATGCACATCTTTACTTTGATAATTTTAGGAAGATTATTTTAAAAAACATTTTATATCTACCTAGTTTCGAGAGAAAGTTAGTTTCTGTTGCATGTTTACTTAAAGATGGCTTAACTTTGAGTTTTAATAATAGTATTGTAATTTTTATAAATTGTACTATTATTTATAATAGCCAAATGTGAAATAATCTCCACTTCTTCAAACAAAATATGTACACACTACTTGAAACTAAATTAATGAATAAAATACTTAAGACTTCTCACTCTAATAAGGCGTACCTTTGACATTTGAGACTTGGTCATATTAATCAACAAATAATCACTAGACTTTTGAAAGATTACACCTTAAGTTCACTTAAGAGAGTTGATCTTCCACAACATAAATCTTTCTTGGAAGGTAAGATGATTGAGTGATCTTTTAATGCAAAAGGAACGAGGGTCATTAAACCCTTACAACTTGTGCATACTTATGTATATGACCCTATGAACGTCAGGCGGTTGTTACAAAAATTTCATAAATGGTTATTTTAGATATAGGCATGTGTACCTAATACACCACAAAAGTAAAACCTTTGATAAATTCAAAGAGTTCCGTATAGAAGTGGAGAAACAACAAGGTCGACCCATAAAGACATTTGGTCTGGTTGAGGTAGGAATACTTATTAGATGAGTTCTTAAGTTACCACGTAGAGAATGGAATATTATCTCAATTAACTACATCGGGAACTCCACAACAGAATGGTGTCATAGAGAGAAGGAATCAAACCTTGTTAGTCATGGTTTGGTCAATGTTAAGTTATTTGCAGTTCTTAATATCCTTTTGTGGAAACATTTTACAAATGGTTTGCTACAATCTGAATGATGTACTAACTAAATTCGCAATAAAATTTGGATACCTAGCCTACGTATTGGACAAAGATGCAAAGAAATTGAATTTATAGACATAATTGTGCATGTTTATGGGATATCCTAAAAGAACAAGGTTAGTTTGTTTTATAACCCGAAAGAGAAAATGTTATAGTATCGATTCATGCTACCTTACTTAAGGAGAGTTACATGAATGACCTTAAACCTCAAAGTAAAGAAGTACTCGAAGAAATTCTGAGAAATAAAAATAGCCATCTAGTAACGGTTTTGAAAACAACTCCGAATAGTGAACCTACAAAAGATTAGCAACATAGGGAGCTTCATCACAATGGAAAGGTCTCTCATAGGCCTGAGTTCTTCAAGTCTAGCAAAAGTGATTTAAACACTAAGTATGTTGAACAAGAAAATGACAACCCACTCACATTTGATGAAGCGATGTAGACTATTGATTCCAAGCTCTATGAAATATCTATGAAAGTTTAGATGAATTCTATAAAATCCAACTCAGTTTGGGAACTAGTACACTTAACAGAAAAGATAAAACCATGGGGGTGTAAGTGGATTTACAAGAAGAAAAGAAATGCAGATGGAAAATTTGAAACTTTTTAAGGTCAGACTTGTAAGAACAAGGTATGCTAAAAAGAAGGTATCAGTTATAAAGAAACCTTCTCTCTGATTGTCAAGCTTAATTCAATCCGCATATTATTATCCATTGTCGAAACTTCGATTACAAGATCTAGGAAATGGTGACAGTAATCTTGAACGGCTATATTGAAGATAATATCTCTATGATACAACCTATTGGATATATAGCTAAAAGAAACAAGCATAAAGTTTTCAAATTACTTAGATCTATATATGGACTTAAGCACGCATCCCACTCATGGAATCAAAGATTTGATCAAGTGATCAAAAGATTTGGATTTGACCAAAATGTAGATGAACCTTGTGTTTATAAACGCACTGGGGATGGAAATGTGATCTTTCTCATTCTATATGTCAATGACATTTTACTCATTAAAAATGATGTAGGGACACTGTTACCGATTAAAATTTGATTAACTCAACAGTTTAGCATGAAGGAATTGGGAGAAGCTAACTTTGTTCTAAGCATTTGAATCCTAAGGAATCAAAAGAAGAAAGTGATAACATTATCACAAACTTCATACATGGACATGATATTGGAACATTATACAATGGTCGATACAAAGAAGGGTACTCAACCTTTTATATCGTGCTTTCATCTTTCTTTGGAGGAATATCCTAAGCTAGTATAAAAAAGAGAGTACATGAGAAAATTTTTTAATGTTTCGGTAGTAGGAAGTCTCATGTATGTTGTGTTATGCACATGGCTAGATATTTGTTTCGTAGTAGGGTTGGTGAGTCAATATCAAGCAAATCCTGTCCAAGACATTGGCAAGTAGTTAAGCATATACTCAAGTATTTGTGGAGAACAAGCAAAACTGTACTGCTGACTTCCACTATGAAAGTCGAATGGCTGCTTCTAAGGCAACAAAAGAAGCAATATTAGCTTCGAAAGTTTCTTACGGATCTTGAATTCATTCCTGGTAATAAAAATATCCATTAATTACATTAATACTCTTTGTATATTGTCTTCAATGTTTATGCATGCAAAGCAAAATAGAAGCAAATATTAGTTGATTGGTTATCTAATGTTTAAATAAAGTTAAGCGGTATTGCATGGTTGATTTGTGATATGGAAAGACAACTTGTATTAGTTGATAAACCTAAACATTTCCTTAGCCTAATCAAAAATGAGTGAATCGATTGAAAGACTAATATGTTACCTATCAAGTCCAATTGAGGAGGTGTTTTTCCTTGAGCATCGGAGGGGATGACTCCCAAAAGATAGAGACATAAATGTGACTTGATTATTATTTGATAGTAATTGAATTTTCATGGAATCCATATAGGCCAATTAATAGGTAAATGATATCCTCTCATTGATATTATATGATAGATGAAAATGAATGTGGTCACGGGTTGTTTGTCTTTGTGATAAATGACTTGATTACTATTTTATAGTAATTGGCATTTCATGAAACAAGATGTAATGGTTATCATTAGATAAAATAGGATCATATTGGGAGAACGTATTTATTGCAAATAGATTAAGGATATCCTATGAGGGTAATACACTTATGACAAGGTCATTGGACGAGCAGTTATTAAGTAGTTTTCGTAATGGTATGTAGTTAGGGAAAACTCAGTCAATGTACTATAGTGGAATGCCTTCATGACTAAATAAGTTTATAATTATAGATGAAAATTTGGAACTTAAGTATAAATTATTTGAGTGCTAATTATAAACCAGAAATGAATTGCACGTAAACCAAATGAACAGATAAAGTTATGGGTGGCATTCACAAATGAATGTGTTTTCTCACTAAGTATAGAAATGACTTGAAAATTAATTTCAAGTTTTCGTATTCTTATTTAATCTAATATAATTAAACAATTGAAGTACAAAATGAAATTGAATTAATTAGCCCTTATGAATCCGTTGAATGAGAAAATTAAATATATTTCCTCATAGATTTTTTATGATAAAGTTGTAATGACTTTAACATAATTAGAATTAGATTGACAAAATTATTTAATTAGAAATTAATTTAGTTAATTTAATTAATTAAATTAATAGAATAAAGAATATTTATTTTTGGGAAATAAAAAAACAAGTATTGGGTTGTATTAAATTATAAAGTGTTGGATTAAAAGTCTAAGAAGCACATATAATTTGACCCAATACAAGAGAGACTCAAATACGCTCATACAAAATGAGAAGGGGCGGCAACCCTAGTAGTTTTTACTAGGGTGTGCTGTCCATCCCTACTCCAGTTGGAGTAGGAATATATTTTCTATTAAATAAATAATATATTTGTAAGTCTTACTCAACCAGGATTAAATTATCTCTCCCTATAAATAGATGACATTAGCAGAGTTATTAACACAAGTTTCATATATCATGTCTGAACATGTGTTACAGTTTCAACTAGTGGCAAACTGACTTGCTCTTTCATTAATATCATAAGAGAACAATGGTTAATAGTATTATTGAAATTGGATTGGACCAATTAGACCAGAAATTGATTGATATACCAATCTGAACAAAGGGATTCAATTCACCTCTGAGAACCATTTAGAACTGATAAAAAACTGAAAATTAGTACAAAAAATCAATGATTGAACTAGCTGTATCAATTTATATATATTCAAAATTTTATTAATTTTTATGATTTTTTTAATATTTATTTAATTATTGTTGGATGAATGATCGAATCAATAAAACCAAAAATCAATAATTTGACCGATTTAACTCTGATATATTTTTAAAACATTAATGGTTAAAACCTTTTATCAACACTTCAATTACCAAAGTTAAAACCCTCATGATGTAATTCACCTTTCCAAATTTTAGCTTCAATATCTCGATCATTACAAAAGGAAATTGTTGCAACAAAGTGTGCATAATTATTCAAAATACACATGCGATGATATTAATTAAACTACCTTGAAAAATTATATGATTTTTTTTAAATTTGATAGTAAAAGTATAATGGAGGTGCTTGTATTATGAGATGATTGTATTTTGTTCCTTTACTTGAAAAATGAACTAGTCCCTTTACATTAGATAAAAGAATAAATTGATCTTTCTATTAAAATTCAATTCATTTTACTATTAAAATTGGTTGTCAACATTAAATGCACGTGACACACCACATGTAGTTGTTTGATTATTTTATCAGTCATACAAATTTTTAACTATAGTAATAGATGAAATTTTAAGGACTGTTTTGATAGCATAGAGTAATTGAATGAACATGTAATTACTAGTGTAGTAATTACACTCTCTTGTAATTACAAAAATTGTAATTTCCTAGACGTGTTAGGCTAACAAAGTGTAATTACATCATAATTTCTTATGTCATGTTTGGTAGTACAAATTGTAATTACACATAATTTATATTTTTAAAATATTAATTACTATAAAAAATATGAGAAAGATAAAATAATTTCTAACCAAGTAACAAAAATTAAAATCAAATTATCATATATATATTATATTTGTCTAAAAAGTAACGATAACATGATTACTAATAAAATAACAAGAAAATTAAACACCATATCTAATTTTATCTAATTGTTCCAGGTCGTAGTTGTTGGGTTATGCCCTCTTTAATATTTTTGTTAGAGTTGTGTGACCCAAATTTTAAGAGATTTCTTGCAAGTCAAGTTAAACAAAAATATATCTTCTTTCTAGAAGATTTAGTATTTATGAGTATAATATATTTAGCATTTATTAGCATAATATATTTGACTTTGATTAGAATTAGGTTTTTTCGACCTATAAATAGATGTACTCTAAACTCCTTTTGTAATAATTCGAATTTGACATAGTGAACTTTCTTCTCCTCTGCCCATGGTTTTTTCCCGAAAGGGTTTCCATGTAAAAATTTGTGTGTTCTTTATTTCTCTTTTCTTAGCAATATATTGTCATTACCGACATTCTATTTTTACAAATTGGTTTCAGAGCTTCCAAGTTGTTCATCTAGATCACGATAATGGTGTCTTTGAATTATGAAATTTCTCTGTTGGATCACAACACTAGATTTGCGTTGTGGCAGATTAAGATGCAAGCAGTTCTTGTGCAGACGGATCTAAAGGATGCCCTAATAGGGATAGATAAGATGCCTTCGACATTAACAGATGAAGAGCAGAAGCGTAAGGATCGAAAGGCGTTAACACAATTACATCTGCATTTGTCTAACGAAATTTTGCAAGATGTGATGGAGGAGAAGACCGCCGCTACATTATGGAAGAGGCTGAAACACATATGTATGTCAAAAAATCTAACCAACAAGTTGCATATAAAGCAACCTCTTTATGCTTATTGTTTGGAGGAAGGTGCATCTGTGCACGAACAATTAACAGTGTTTAAAGAAATTCTCTCAAACTTGGAGGCCATGGAGGTTCAGTATGATAAGGAAGATCTAGGGTTGATTCTACTTTGTTCGTTGCCCCCGTCTTATTTAACCTTTAGAGACACGATTTTATATAACTGCAAGTCTCTCACAATTGATAAGGTTTATGATTCTTTGACATCGTATGATAAGATGAAGCATCTTGTGGTTAAACCTGACTCTAAGGGAGAGAGTCTCATTGTTCGTGGGAGGTAAGAACGGAATGCTAATGATGATCATGGAAAGACACAGGAACGAAATCCTCGCGGTAAATCTAAGGTTAGATCGAAGTCTTCAAACAGAGGTAAAACTTGTAACTTTTGTAAGAAGAAAGGGCACGAATCAAAAGGGAAAACAATTAGAAAATTTCGGTGAAGCTGATGTTGTAGAAGACTACAGCGATGGTGAACTTCTAGTCGCTTCTGTCAACAATTCTAAAGTGAGTGAGGAGTGGGTCCTTGATTCGAGTTGCACCTTCCACATGAGTCCCAATCGAGATTGGTTTACAACTTACGAAACAGTGTCTGAAGGTGTTGTTTTGATGGGAAATAATGCTTCGTGTAAAATGGCAAGTGTTGGAACGATTAAAGTTAAGATGATTGACAGAGTTGCCAGAACACTTAGTGACATGCAACATATTCCAGAATTGAAGAGAAATTTAATTTCGTTGAGTACCCTTGATTCAAAAGGGTACTGATACACAACTGAAATAAAATTTCCAAAGGTTCCCTCGTTGTGATGAAAGGGCAGAGAAAGACAGTAAAGTTATATGTTTTGCAGGTTTCTACTGTTACTGGTGATGCAGCTGTCGCTTCCTCTTCATTGTCAGATGATGATATTACTAAAATTTGGCATATACGCCTAGGGCATATGAGTGAGAATGGCATGGCAAAATTGAGCAAAAGAGGACTTCTTGATGGGCAAGGAATTTGCAAACTAAAGTTCTGTAAGCACTGCGTTTTTGGGAAGCAAAAGAGAGTTCGATTCACTAGAGGAATTCATAACATGAAGGGAATGTTGGAGTATATTCATTCTGATCTGTAGGGGCCATCCAGAGTGTCTTCGAGAGGTGGAGCTAATTATATGCTAACTTTTATTGATGATTTTTCTAAAAAAATTTGGGCATTCTTCCTGAAGTAGAAAAGCGATGTGTTTTCCGCATTTAAGTCTTGGAAAACTATGATTGGAAAACAGACAGGACAACAAATAAAATATCTTCATACAGACAATGGCTTAGAGTTCTGTTCTGATAAGTTTAATAAAATGTGCAAGTCAGAAGGGATCCTCAGACACTTGACAGTTCGTCATATTCCACAGCAAAACGACATTATAGAACGAATGAACAGAACGATCATGGAGAAGATTCAATGTATGTTGTCAAATGTCAATTTACCAAAGTTGTTTTGGTCCGAAACAGCCTCTACTGCATATTTTTTTATCAACCGATCTCCATCCGTTGCCATTGAGAAAAAGACTCCACAAGAGGTATGGTCTGGTAATCCTACTAACTATTCTAATTTAAAGATCTTTAAGTGTCCTACGTATGCTCATATTCATAATGGAAAATTGGAATCGAGATCCATTAAATGTGTTTTTCTTGGCTATAAAGCTGGTGTAAAAGGGTATAAGTTATGGTGTCCTGAAAATAAAAAAGTTGTGATTAGCAGAGATGTTGTTTGTGATGAAACTGCTATGTTACCTAACTTATCTCTTAAAGACTCTTCCAATAAAGAAAATCAAAAGCAGGTGGAGTATCAGATTAATCCAGAATCTACAACAGAGTCGACTCCTCAAGCCAGTACAAAATTCAAAATAGAGTTGCTTCTTTACCACAATACTCTATCGCCAAAAATAGAACTAGAAGAGAAATTAAACCTCTAAAGAAGTATGCCGAGGCTGATCTAGTTGCTTATGCTTTAAATCTGGCTGAAGATATAGATGCAAACCAAGAGCCATCTAATTATTTTGAGGCGGTTAGCTGTGAAGACTTAGAAAAGTGGAAGTTTGTTATGCAAGAGTAGATGGAATGACTCCACAAAAACAGAACATGGGATCTTGTGAAATTTCCTAAAGGTGAAAAGTAGAGGTGTCCAGGGCCCGACGGCCCGCCCAAAATATGGGAGAGTTCGGGTAAAAATATAGGCTCAAAATATGGGTTTGGGCAAAAAACAAAACCCGTTTAAAAAATAGGCTGGGCCTCGGGTACCACTTTTTTGGCCCGGGCCCGGCCGAATATAATAAATAAATATTTTTTTTGATTTTTTTAATTTTAAAATATTTTTAAAATACTTTTTTTTATTTTTTTATTTTTAAAATAAATTTTTGGTGTTTATTAAAATATGGGCCAAGCCCGGCCGGGCTCAGACTTATGAATTTTTTCCTGGGCCGGGCCTAGATAAAATTTCAGGCCCATATTTCGGGAACAGCTAGGCACGAGCCTAGGATGCGAACCGAAATTTTTTTTTGGGCCCGGCCCATGGACACCTCTAGTAAAAAGGTTGTTCGTTGTAAATGGGTGTTTAAAAAGAAAGAAAGGACTCTAAAAGTTGAAGAACCCAGATATAAAGCAAGGCTTGTTGCAAAGGGTTACAGTCAAATACCAAGAGTGGACTTCACAGATGTGTTCTCCCCAATTGTGAAGCATAGTTCGATTCAAGCTCTCATTGATATTGTGGACATGCATGATTTGGGAGATAAGAAAGGTCAAAGCCCAACTAAGTGAATAATTTGAGATGAAAGATTTTGGACCAATAAAGAAGATACTTGGTATGAAGATTCTCAAATATGGAAAAACAAGTAAATTGTACCTAAGTCAGAAGGGGCACATTGAGAAAGTTCTTTGTAGGTTCAATATTCAGAGTGCTAAGCTTGTTAGTACTCCTTTAGCAGCCCATTTCATACTTTCATCGGCTTTGTCTCCACAATCAAATGACGAGATTGAGTACATGTCACATGTTCCATACTCTAGTGCAGTGAGATCTCTCATGTATGCTATGGTTTGTTCACGTATAGATTTATCATATGCAGTTAGTGCAGTTAGCAGATACATGGTGAATCCCAGTAAGGAACATTGGAAAGCAGTTCAGTGGATTTTAAGATACTTACAAGGTACTAGTGATGTTTGCTTACAGTTTGGAAGAACTAGAGATGGAGTCATTGGGTATGTTGATGCTGATTTTGCTAGAGACCTTGATAGAAGAAGATCTCTCACAGGTTATGTCTTTACAATCCGAGGTTGTGCAATCAGTTGGAAAGCCACTTTGCAAACTACAGTCACTTTGTCTACCACTAAAGTTGAGTACATGACGATTACTGAGGCTTGTAAAGAAGCTATTTGGTTGAAGGGACTCTTTAGTGAACTCAATGAAGACCTTTAAATCAGTACCATATTTTGTGACAGTCAGAGTGTCATCTTCCTTACAAAAGATCAAATGTTTCATGAGAGAACAAAACACATTGATGTTCGGTATCATTTTGTTCGTGATACTATTGCTCGTGGTGATATTATTGTGAGCAAAATTAGTATTCATGAAAATACTGCAGATATGATGACTAAGTCACTTTCTATAACCAAGTTTTAGCATTGCTTAGACTTGGTTGGTGTTCATTGTTGAAGTTCAACCCTTAAGAGGTGAAAAACTTGTACATTGAGAATTCGTGTCAAGGTGGAGATTGTTAGAGTTGTGTGACCCAAATTCTAAGAGATTACTTGCAAGTCAAGTTAAACAAAAATGTATCTTCTTCCTAGAAGATTTAGCATTTATGAGAATAATATATTTAGCATTTATGAGTATAATATATTTAGCATTTATTAGCATAATATATTTGACTTTGATTAGAATTAGGTTTTTTCAACCTATAAATAGATGTAGTCGAAACTCCTCTTATAATCATTCGAATTTGACATAGTGAATTTTCTTCTCCCCTTCCCGTAGTTTTTTTCCCGAAAGGGTTTCGACGTGAAAATCTGTGTGTTCTTTATTTCTCTTTTCTTTGCGATATATTGTCATTACCGACGTTCTATTTTTACAATTTTTACATATGCTCCTTATCATCATTTGTTGGCCATTGACCGAGTTTATCATCATCTGAATTTGCAAATGCATCATTAAGATGATCAGGATCTCCTTCCTCCACGTACTCTACTAAGTATGGACTATCTCAATTCTACTTATAATTGAAGTTATGAAATATGTAACATACTAGTATGTTCCAACCTTGTCTTTATGCTATTAAGGTGATGTTAATATGAGGAATGTTTATTTAAAACAACAAATATTTTCTCAACCACATTTTGAAGCCTTACATATCTTAAATTAAAGAGTCCATAAGTTGTCTATGGTGCTTGTGTCTGCCAATATTCTCTCAAATGGTATCATATCCCACGATATGATGCAAGTAAACATTTTCTATTTTCATAATTAACATTAACCTTATAATATTTGGGTTCACAATCTAAATAGTCTATAGCTTTAATTATAAAAATTATATAAATTTAATTTTGGAAAAAATTATGTTAGGTTATATCCTTACATAATACATAAATTAAGTAAAAATAATATAAAATTTATAACATATAACATTTATAAAAATATTTTATAAATTGTCCAAAACTTTCATAACACTTCTTATAAATAAAATATTTTTTGTCATAACTTTAAAAAGTTATTTTTTATAAATAAGTTATGATAACAAAAATATAACATTATTTTATGAATAAGTAAATTATTTTTATAATATATAATGTGGACAAATAAATAAGTTATGTCCATGGTCATAATTTTTATAAATAAATATATTTAACACTTTTATAACATGTAAACTATTTGTTATAATAAATATTTTTGTCCTAACTTTAGAATTTTTTAGGATTTAAATAATATAATTTTTTTATAACTTTATAAAACACAAATTATTTTTATAATATAATTTTTAGGATTTATTATATAAGATTTTTTACCATAATCATCCCAAATACTCATATGTGTTCATGCTTATAATATAATTTTTATAACTTATATAAAAATAATTCTTTAAAAATTGAATTTGGGTGTAATGACTTGTGTAATTACTCCAATTTTCACTCTCCCCTAAGAATTGGAACCCCCAATAACACCTAATTCGGTGAGACTCACTAATTACAATGATTACCCAACATGTCACATTGTGTAATTAAAAGCATTTAAACTCAAATCTAATAACTAATGGCCAGTTTAGCATCACTTTTGAGACAAAAAAAAAAACACTTTTGAGATAAAATTATTGTTAAACAAGATGCTTTTGAGCTTTTCAAAAGTGCTTTTAGGAAAAAAACACTTTGCAAAAGCACTTTTTTAATCAAAATTAGAAGCATAAAATTTTAACTTTTTCTCAAAAGTACTTTTTGGCCCAAAAGCACTTTCGAGAAGTAATGCTAAACTAACCTTAAGTGACTTTCCAAAAACTATTTGTACCACCCCAAACCCGACCTAGACATTACGGTCAGATTGTGGAGGTTACATCATACAAGAAAAATACTAATGCTTAATTTTAAAGAAAATATATTTTTAACTCAAAGAAAACCAATTAAATTAACCTATTGAAAAGAACATATCAATTCCAAAACCAGTGATTACTTTGATGATAACCACGTTAATTTAACTTTACTAAACAAATCTGACTTACTTAGTTCATATGTGAGTTACACTAATATAACGTCTTAGGAGAAAACTTTGCAACGGAAAACTACATTATTGTGTCTTCATCTTGTAAAACCTTAACAGTTTGCTAGCCATGTTATGTTGCCTTAAGCACCAGTTAAAAATAAGTCTTTCGGCAAACAAATACTAAAACAAATTTTAAAGTCCCCAAACAAAAGTTAAAGTTTTCAAAAATCCAAAATAAATCCAAAGAAAGTCCAACATGTCCATATTAAATAAAAATAAAGTCCATAGTATACTTAAACCAAAAGTGTGAAAGCCGAGCTCCAGAATCGCCGTCCAATCCTAAGCCTAAGGATCACCTGAAGCAAAACAAACAAATGCGTGAGCTTTACGCCCAGAGTGTGATTTGGCCTATAACATAGTATATAACAAATTATATCATTTCATATCAAATTTCATATTAGAATATATTAAGTAACATTTCATAGCATATCATTTATCATGTCGGAACATATCATATCACATGTCATAGCATATCATATTTCATATCAAAACATATATTATCACATATCATAGCATATCAAATCCTACCCCCATCCGCTACACACCATATCTGTCCACCCAATCACATCTGTTAGGACTACAAGAGTCCCTCCATCCAATCACACTGATATGTGGCGGTATGCCAATCATACATATATATATGCAGTTGATCTGTCTGATAAATAATTATGATTTAACCGCCATAGTTGCAGTAATACTGCCATATAACACATCTTCCACCATAACATATCCCACCCCAAAACATAATGATAATCAGAATCATAATATCACACATACATATAACATTAGTCATACGCCATGCATACACATATATTTGTATAGGGAACATAGCATAACATATGTTTTGTACACAACAAAACCTACTTAACATACCCCCTAACTTTACCCATGTATATATACGTACTAAAACTTATGCTTTTCCGGGCCTATAAGAGACTCACAGACCCAATTTTCGAGTCCCACAATCAACCCCTAATTAAGCCCTAAAATTTTAAAAATAATGCCCACATAGCCCAAAAAACTAGCCCGTGTGGTGCACACGATCTACCACACGACCTACCACACGACCGTGTGGCGCTGGGTAGTTTCGCTAAAAGCCCCTGTTTCGTAATTTTCTCGAGTTTCAAACGAGGTTTCGGGTTAATTTCACACATCTAAAAGTATTTCTGAGTAGCCACGCAACCGGGAACTCTTGAATCCTATAACCATTCATCCAATTAACTCAATTAACCAACAAAATACTATCCAACATCACATTCGTTTAACAAAATTTCAGTCCCTAAGCAAAAAGAAATATAGTCACTTAACTCGAAAAGGTACAATAATCCTACAGCACCTATTCGCCGGTGGTACGTTATGAATTTCACAAAATTCACCTAACAAAGAACTCGAACGATTAGAACCAAATGCTCAAGGTCATAAAAAATCTCCCAACAATCTCACAAAACAAAATCAATTAATTTACCACTAGAAAACAAACATACTAACCCACACCGAAACGATAACGAAACTTTTTATACTTTAACATGGCACTACAACAAGGTTGCTCGAAGAACGGTGATAGAATAATGACACCAATAGAGGTTTAAAGAAACAAGGTGATCACATAAATTTGAATTTTGGTGAGTTTAACAAGTAAAAGGAGAAAGGCAACAAGAAGGAGAGAACAGAACGTCAAAAACAAAAATAGAAAAATTAAAGGCTGGAAAGAAAAAAGCAAAACGTGAAACAGAAATTAGGGATAGAAAATGGGAAGTGGGACGACTAAAAGGAGTAAACCTAGGAACAATCCCTTTAAAAAAAAGAAAAATACAATAAGATAAAATATAATATAATAACAACCCAACCAATTTTTTTAAAACTAATTTATTTCTATCTTAACAGCCTACAAGAAGATTGATTTCCACCCAAACTCATCTATTCCAAATGGCACAACAAGGGACAAAAACAAAAATTTAAATTCTACCCTTGCACTCACAGGGATTCAAACTCCAGACCTCAGGCACACATAACCAACACTTAACCACTAAACCTAATTAAATCACTTGCTATGACTTAGCAATTTAAATCTAAGAAATTTTAGCCTCGAAATTTACCTGACTCAAAAAGATAAGAATACAGTTGATGCATCGAGTCCTTAGGCTCCCAAGTAGCCTCCTCGGAACCATGATTCCGCCAAAGCTCCTTAACTAAAGGGATGGTCTTCCTCCTCAAGAACTTAACCTCACGATCCAAAATCTGTACCGACTCCTCTTCAAAAGACAAGTTTGACCTTAATTCAATCTCCTCCACTTAAACCACATGAGAAGGATCAGAACGGTAACACGTGAAAAACATCATGGATGTGATCCAATTCCAGAGGCAACTCTAGTTGATAAGCAACTGGCCCAACACGCTTTAAAACCTGATACGACCCAATGAATCGAGGGCTTAACTTGCCCTATTGACCAAATCTGAGAATTTTCTTCCAAAGAGACACCTTAAGTGAAACACAGTTTCCCACCTCAAACTCAATATCTCATCTCTTAAGGTCCACATAAGACTTCTGTCTATCAGAAGCGGCCTTAAGTCAGTCTTGAATCAAACGAACCTTATCCTTGCTCTCAACCGCTAACTTAGGACCCAGAACCTTCCTCTCTCCTAACTTAGTCCAACAAAGTGAAGTGCAACATTTTTGACCATATAGTGCCTCATAAGGTGCCATCTAAATGCTAGATTGAAAACTATTATTATAAGTGAATTCAGCTAGCGGTAAAAACTATTCCCAACTAACTCCAAAATCAATCACACAACTCCAAAATATATCATCCAAAATCTGGATTACTCTCTTAAACCGATCATTGGTTTGTGGATGAAACGCCGTACTAAAATCTAATCGAGTATCGAGAGCTTCATGTAACTTCTTTCAGAAATGAGAAGTAAACCGAGGTCCCGATCTGAAATAATCGATATCAGAACCCCAATAAGCCTAACAATCTCAAAGACATAAAGTTTCGCTAATTTCTGTAAGGAATAATTGGTTCTAATCGGAATAAAGTGACCAAACTTAGTCAAATGCTCCACAATAACCCAAATTGAATCCTTCTTAATAGGTGTCAAAGGCAACCCACTAACAAAATCCATAGTAACCCGTTCCCATTTCCACAAAGGGATCTTAACGGGTTGAAGCAATCTAGAAGGAAGTTGGTGTTCAGCCTTAACTTTCTGGCACGTCAAACAATGGGACACAAAATTGATTACCTCACGTTTCAACCCAAGCCACCAATACAACTCTCAGAGATCACGATACATCTTATTGCCACCAAGATGCATAGCATAAGATCTAATATGCGCTTCCCGCAGAATAGATTGCCTCAAATCCACATCCTTAGGCATACAGATACGTCAAAAAGAAAAATTGAAGGATGGAAAGAAATAAGCAAAACGTGAAACGACAATTAGGGAGAGAAAAGGGGAAGTAGGATGGCTGAAAGGAGTAAACCTAGGAGTAGTCCCTTTAAAAAAAAAAAGAAAACAAAAATACAATAAGATAAAATATAATATAATAATAACCCAACCAGAATTTTTAAAAAAACTAATTTGTTTCTATCTTAACAGCTTACAAGAAGTTTGATTTTCACCCAAACTCATTTGTTTTGAACGACACAATAAGGGACAAAAACAAAAATTAAAATTGTACCCTTTCACTTACATGGATTCAAACTTCAAACCTCAAGTAGACATAACCAACACTTAACCACTAAACCCAATTAAATCACTTGTCATGACTTAACAATTTAAATCTAAGAATTTTGGGGCGTTATACTATTTAACAAAAAAGATTAATTTATTTTTCTATATTGACATATAAGAATTAATTTATTCATGTGAAAAGAAATATATATAATATGTATGTTTTACATTAATGATCCTTAGTAGTACTTTTACCAAAATTTTACCGTTCAAAGAAAACAATTTTTAAATAGGGACTCAATGATGTCACGTGTGACTAATGTTAAATCACAATTAATTTACATTGATTTGACATAGGTTACTTAAGCGAAGTGAACCGCTTATACATATATGACCCAAGTCCTTTAATTTTTGACTTGTTGTTCTGTTATATAAAAAATTAATTAGCAGCTTTCAAAAGAAAATATAGCTTCCTTAAAGAAAAGCTAGGAATTTAATATTTGGTAGAAAGTAAAGGCCGAAAATAACATGATTGTCCCACGCACGCATGAGTACCGAGCGCACTAGTTGCTTTTCTTGACTCTTTCAACACTATATTAATATGCCAAATATTTCTCTTTTATTTTTCTATGACAACGAAATTTCATTTCTTTTTGAAGGAACAACCAAAATTCACTAATTTTTAGTAAATTAACAATTAATCAGTATATATTATTCTTATAATTGATAAATGATGAATGAGTCCAAAATAATAATTGTATTGAAAAATAAAGAATAAGGTAATATTGGACTATATCTAATCACACATATTGATATAGTATCAATTTTCGAAAACTTTTTAAGATGTTGGCCAAAAGAAAATTAGATGGAGGTGGCATAAGGGGAACTTAAAACGTGAAACCCTAACGGCCAACACCTTTGAGCAGACAATGAATAATCTCAAATAATATTCCATATATATGAAATTTTATTTTATACAGTTACAAAATTCCCCAACCAAAAATAAATTAATGACTCCCACCCTTTTGGTGTGTAATAAAATAATATTCTTTTAAAAAGTCATGTGATGGTATTTTAACGTTACGTATGGTAGTATATCATATATCTACATTATATTAAAGCTTTAATTGAGTTGATGGTAGGAGTTAACTGAACATCATTTTATTTGGGATGAGGACATTTTATATAAATTTTATAAAATTTAATTTAAACCCAAATAAAGTATTCACACATGATGAGATTTGAACCTAACACTAAAGATTCCGTGGCCTTAATTTTACCACTCAACCAAAATCCTAGTTATTTCTACATAAAAGTTTTATAGATATATTTTTTACGAAGACTTCTTTTTCACCCAAGGCGTGGGTGTGCTATAATTTAATCTAGTTATATTTAAGTGATTAATTGAATTAGTGTCACGAGTCATCTGAACATCTACTTAATTAAAAAATGACTAAAAATAATTTTACCTAAAAATGAGGGTGTTTATTTTATATAAAATTTATAAAATTAATTTAAAACTAGAATGAATACAGTTTTGACCTAAAACACTAAAATCTTGAAAACTTCAATTTTATAATTTCAACCAAAAATTGTTTATTATTTATATATTTTCATAAATATATTTCTACATAATCATCTTATTCACATTGGCACTCATAATCTAATTTATATATATTATTTAAGTGTGTGACTAAGTTAGTGTTACGAGTCAACTCAACACTAATTCAATTAGGAAAAATATTAAAATTCAAATGTTAAACAATTAATAAAGATTCTTAAAAGGGTGTGTGTTTTTTCCTTTTCATACCTTTATATACAATTTATAAAAAATAATTTAAAGTTATGTAAAAATATGTAAATAATAGGATTTGAACTTAAAATCTCAAATTTTAATTTCACCATTTCAATTAAAGTCTCATTATTTTAAAAGATAAGTTTTTAGATAAAATTGTTTTCATCCACATCTTGTTCTACATACTATATAAAATATGTTTATTGAGTTGGTATCATGAGTCAACTTGATACCAATTCGATAAATAAAATTACTTAAAATTGATTTTAATAAAGTAATAAGTGTTAATATAATAATATTTTTATCTTTTTCTATTTTATATAAAAGTTTTAATTAAAACAACTAAAAACTAATTATGCACTTGAAACTAATAAAGAATTATTTATATATAACTTAACGCGCCTTCCTTAATTGTTAAATAATTCTTTATGAATATATTTTTGATATTAAAATTTTCTTTCGCTCACAAAATCTCTAATAAAGGAAAAGTTAAATTCTGTTATTAGTCTCTGTACTTAATAAAAGATTTAGTTATTGTACTTTTATTGGATCAATTTTAATCTTAGTACTTTTTAAATTTTAAAATTTTAGTCTTGGTCCGAACAATAACAGTTAATTTCATTTAGTTAAATTCAATTATTTGTCTTGTACTATGCATAAAATTATAGAATTAGTCCATTTTCTCAACTAGATCATTCTAATTTCTTAAACTTTTCAAATTTTATAATTTCATAAACGCAAATAACCATCGATAATCTATTAATTAGATTTTTAGGAGTAATATGTAAAATAATAAGTTGACATGACATTATATAAATTATAATACTTTTGGTGAATCAAATTATAAAAATAACATAATTTTATTAATAAATTTAAGGATTATTATTTGATGACGACTAAAATTTTAAAATTTAATAAGTGAAAAGAATAAAAGCAAATAAAACTTTTGCTAAATACAAAATTTAACCTATAAAAAACCCTTTGTAACACTAAACTTGTCGTGTTCTAATAAGCTTCTGAATTCTCAGCGTAAGCCAGTTGTAACCAAAATATTTAGCCAAATTGGAGTTGAGCCGCTGAACTGCTACATGAAAAGTACATGCACTTGTTCACATATATCATTATATCCATATTCCAAATAAATTATAGATATAAACATATATTAATTCACCCACGTTTTATTTGAGCACTCGATATATCCAAGTCCCATCACCACACTTGAATAGTTGAGGGTGATCATTTGAGAGGAGATTTCCTAGCAATTATGGATGTGGTGGATATACCTTTTGAAAAGTATGAAATAATATTAGTATAATCAAATAGTACTCTTTTGACTTTCTTGTACAGCCCAACTTTTGCTTTTGTCTCCACTCTCGTCATATTGTGTACTAATATATTCATATACTGCCCTTATAAATACTGTTATTTTGAGCTTATTATCAGTTCTTGCCATCTTCGATACAGAGCTAAGAAGGCAACAACAGCCCTTTGGGTGAGAAAACCAATGGGGAGAGCTCCATGCTGTGAGAAAATGGGACTGAAGAAAGGTCCTTGGACTCCGGAGGAAGATCAGATTCTCATCAATTACATTAATCTCTACGGCCATGGCAACTGGCGAGCACTCCCAAAACAAGCTGGTAATTAACCAATAACTTCTTGGTTTCTTTTAATCTTTTGCTGATGAATCCCTCTCTTGTTCTTTTGTTTTTTTTCCAGGTTTACTGAGGTGTGGAAAGAGTTGTAGGCTACGCTGGACTAACTATTTGAGGCCAGACATCAAAAGAGGGAATTTCAGCAGGGAAGAAGAGGATACCATAATCAACTTACATGAAATGCTCGGTAATAGGTGTGTATATACTAACTATACTGATTCCCATAAACTTCAAATTTCAGCTTCCATCATTAGTAAACAAAACCAAAATTAGTAGGATTAATTTAAGTTGATCCATTTTTACATGTATATGATTGATCCTCTTGGACTGTTTTTCTAGTTTGAATTTTGGAGATATCCGATTCCGAATATGCTGTTTATTCATAGATCTGCTTTGGGTTGATAACTTTTTTTTATTTTTTATAATCAATTTGGTCATAGATATAATCATAGAAACATGTGGGACTGAGAAGATTCCTCGCTGAGATTTGTCCCTATGCTTCTTACAAGCCATAAAAAAAATGAAAATCCTAGTAATTATCATTCAAGATTAGCAATTTGATTACTCAACTTTCTTAACTTTTTCTCTTCTCGGACGCTAAAATACAAGTCATTCCATCTTTTATTCTTAAAAAAATTACTGCCAAAAGCAAGACCATCCCTTTGTTTAATCCTTGGCCTAAGCAGATTCTGATTCTCCTGCAGATGGTCGGCTATTGCAGCGAGATTACCGGGACGAACAGACAACGAAATTAAAAATGTATGGCACACCCACTTGAAGAAGAGGCTGAAACCGAACCATGGCTCCATTGAAAACAAGCGACAACCCAAATCCAACGTTGATTCATCCAAGGACATCAAAAAAGAACAACAAGAACCCATGAATTTTCTAAGCCCTGCTGTAAATGCTGCAGATAATAGGCCTGCTTCCCCACCAGAATCCAGCAGCGAGGTTTCCACAGTAACGACAAGCGAAAACAACAGTAACATGTGTATGAACAAGATTGAAACACAAGAATATGTCTCTGAAATCGATGAGAACTTCTGGTCGGAAGTATTGTCGGCCGACAATTCAAGCATAGCTAGCGACTTACAAGTTGCTGGTTCAGACCAGCAACTTCATCCTCAATACTTGCCAAGCTCCCCATTACCGAAGTTGGAAACAATCAATGACTATGGTTCAAATCTATATGATACTGATACTAACATGGATTTCTGGTACAATCTTTTCGCAAGAGTGGGGGATTTATCAGAATTGCCAGAAATTTGAGTAGCTCGTAATTAACTCATCGGCCACGTTAATTAGTTGTAACCCTTTTATTTTCTTTATTTGTTTTCAATTTTAACCTCATGATTATTCAGTTGGAGATGGAGATAAAAGGAAAATCAATAATAATCCAAAGTTTGCTGATTTTTGCTTAGCAAATATAAGTCCTCGTATATCTTGTAACTTGATTAAGTCACTATTAGTAAAATAGATATGGATAACAAAACTTTGTTTACCTAGTTCAAAAGTTTTCTAAGTCAACTTGCCCAAAGAGTTAATCTACTATACTTCAACGAATACAACTTATGATTTAAGTCTTATAATTTTGCACTCAATGAAACAGATCCTATATGAACAAATAAATTTACAATAAATTACAATCACTTATTACACATAATAACCACTTATAAAGATCTTCAATCATCTTCAAATAGGCAAAGATCCTTTAGTGTTAAACTCTCATTACGATATGATCTTCTATATAAGAGAACTTGATTTATATTGAAAGTCTTTGATTCAATCCTTGTCATGTGTCAGGGACTCAACTATGTTCACTCAATTGCAAGCTCATGTGACACTTGGATAGACGCTTCCACTCACGTCATCCAACAATCTCAATAGCATGTTCAAACACAAGCAAGCTACAAGTTAATATTAAGCCATATTTCGATCCCACCGGTTATAGCGAATACACCCAGTACACCTCACCTTTCCTCGAAGGGATTAATGTTTTATTATATTGAAAGCATTTACAAAAGGGCTAAAGAATGACTCACTTACCTACACCATCCATAGACCATAGGGGTAGCCCTTAACGGTGTCCTAGCACATACATTAATCTGGTGGCTCAGCCCAATAATGAATGACTGTCCACCCCTTACAAAGACTCAAATATGATTTTATAGGAATACTACCAAGAGACGTTAAAATGTTTGAAATGGGGACAGTTTTTTAAATACAAAAGAACTACCCTCCTAAGGTTCCTATAACTTTGTCATGACCCTATACATAGGTGGTCGGCCTTCTAGCATCCTACCATGTCATTACCCTACAAGGCTAGATCATGATACACTACCCCACTCAATTTATCGATCTCCTCTTTAACTTTGTTGCAAGGAATTCTTCAATGTTTTTCTTAAAGCTTTTGAGGTCGTGCTTTCTTTCTCAACTGATTTCATTAAATCAAAATCCTTCCGTTTGACCAAATACTTTTTATGATGCCTTCTTAACATCATATTAGAATCTCTTAAACTCATCTTTTTTTATGGTGGCTCGGTACTGATGTTTGCTTTTGTGGATTGATAGTGACTTGAATCTATAGGGTTTGAGACCTTTATCCACATAGGAAATTTAATCTTGTAAGATGCATGTCCCATTTTGAACAGGATTGTCAGTGACTATTCATACTTTCAGGATTGTCAGTGACTATTCATACTTTCTTACTAGTCTATGATATTGTTTCCTCAAGAATCGAAATTGTTGCGACACCAATTTAACCAACACCTTGTCTCCCACATTGCAATGACACCTTCTTTGACTCTTATCTACTTATTTATTCATTCTTTTAGAGTTGTTTTAAGGTAGGCATTAGCAACATCCATGCTTCATTTCATTCTATTGTAAGATTGAAGGCTTGAGGGTTTTTCCCTCGGTATGGTTCCATTGTAATGTAAGGCACTTTCGGTTGTTGTGTAACATCTCGCTCGGTGAAGTCCTGACTATTTAAGTATTGTTTATAAAAGTGAGGCTTAATGGTAAGTATCAAGTGCTCAATGTTAAGACTTGATAAAGCGTAAGGACTTTCTGAGTGTGCCAATGATGCCTTGGTTTGGCAGATTTTGAACAAAAGAAAAGGAACCCAGGGTGAACTCTGGTAAGTATAGCGTTTAAGATATTCTGAAATAACAAAGCTTATGGCTAACTCTAAAGAAAGGCAAGTATGACGAATCAATAAGTACTGGTAAGAATGTGTATATATATAAATAGGGCACATAGTTATAAAGAAGTATAACTGGTGAAGTAGTGTTCGCCCAAAAGCCCATTATGGCATATAGAGTGGGCAGACTCCGAAAAGAAAACAAGTAAATAAGGATTCCACGTCAAATAACTATGAGTAGTGAAATAAGGCTTATGGCTATGTAAAACGATTCTTAGGACGTGAGTCCACGCCAGTGGCATAATACACCCTGTAACGAATGTGGTCTCCTACCAGTTAATTTGTAAGGTAAGCTGGATGAGAATTAACCAAGCATGAACTAGAAGGGTTAAAGGCTAAGGGAGTAATCAGATAACTTTCTTAGAAGTGGTAAATTTTGGATAAGACAACTCAATATTGATGTGACGTTTACCAAGTTCTCATAAAGACTTGAGTTAAGTTAAAATGACAGCCAGGTTAAATTAAGGGAGAGTTATCTTCCTTCTTAAAAATTAAGGCTAAAAGCAGACAGGCACATTTCTCTAAGATGAGTTTGAAACCCTAATTTTTTTTGTTAGTGATCTTCCCTCCCATCAAGGTACGTTTTATGTCTCTGCTGGTCAAGGGAACATAGATCTGTAAGTATGCTTGGAGAAATAGAGCTTCGTGATATGTCTAGGTTTAAAGTGATGATAATGGTTTCTCGGATGGGTTCTAACGAAGTGTTTCTATTCTACAAGGTAGAGGAGGTTGTAGCATCCTACTGAACGATGGATCTAAAGGCTAAGCTGCCCTTTGAAGTCATCAGATGAGTCCCTAGACTGACTTATGCATGCATAATATGCTTTCTAAATGAGGAACATAAGATTTATGGACTTGTACGTATAGATAACATGAAGTTTCATAGTTAAAGTAAGAAACATGAATCTTGAGGTTAAAGGACGCTTATATTTGGAGAATGGAAATGTGTTAATGTGTCTAAAAGGTCTGGATGTGTTTGTTTTAAGTAAGTCAAAATGTGATGAGTTCATGAAAGATGAGTCTAAGTATGAAGAGACTGTGCCTGTCTCTAGAGTTGTCAAAGAGGTCCATCGAGACTAAAAACACAAATCTCTAAAAGGACAAGTTTATGGCCATGACGCTAAGGGACCATATCGTGTAAGACTGTAATTGGTGGGTTATGGGATCATATGGAAAGAATACCATATCGTGTAAGACCGTAACTGGTGGGTTATGATATCATATGGAAATAAAACCATATCGTGTAAGACCATAACTGGTGGCTTATGGCATCATATGGAAAAATTCAAGGAAGTTTCATCAACAAAATTCGATCCTATAATCCTCCTCTCACCTAACACGGTCCAACACAACGGAGTGTGGCACTTACGAATATATAGAGCCTCGTAAGGTGTCATTTGAATACTAGCCCGGTAGCTATTATTATAAGCAAACTCGGCCAAAGGTAGAAATTATTCTGAACTACCACAAAATTTTATCACACAACCTCGAAGCATATCCCTCAAAATCTGAATAACCCTCTCGACTTGTCCATTAGTTTGCGGATGGAATGCTATATTGAAGTCTAACCGAGTATCCAGAGCCTCATGTAGTTTCTTCTAAAACCAAGATGTGAAACAAGGGTGTCGATCCAAGATAATCGGTATAGGAACCCCATAAAGTCTAACTATCTCAGAGATGTATAACTTTAGCTTTTGCAAAGGATAATCAGTCCAAACCCAAAAAAAAATGAGCAAACTTGATCAATCGATCCACAATTACCCATACAAAGTCCTTCTTAGTGGGTGTCAAAGGCAACGCACTAACAAAGTCCATGGTCACTCGTTCTCATTTCCATTGTGGGATCTTAACAGTTTGAAGCAAACGAGAAGAAAGTTGGTGTTCAGCCCTAACCTACTAGCATGCCAAACATTGAGACACATAATCAGTTACCTCTCGCTTTAGACTGGGCCACCAATACAACTCCCGGAGATCACAATACATCTTGTTCCTATCGATATGCATAGCATAGGGCTACTATGCGCTAGCCGCAAAATATTGTGCTTCAAATCAACATCATTTGACACACAAACCCAACCTCGAAAATACAAAATACCTTCACTGTTAAACCCAAAATTTGAAGTCTTATCCTTTTCAATATGTTGAACTCAACTAATCATAGACTCATCCAGAAGCTGTTTATCTCAAATCTCATGAATCTAAGTCGGCTTAATTGTAACTCTATCAATAACCCACCATTCTCAAACAAACTTAGGCGAGCAAACATCGCCTTCAACTTAAAAATCAACCCTCGACTAAGAGCATCGGCCACCACATTGGCCTTACTATGATGATACTCTATGGTGCAGTAGTAATCCTTAAGTCACTCCATCTATGTTGTTTAAGATTCAACTCATTCTGAGTAAGGAGATAATTGAGGCTTTTGTGATCAGTGTAGATAATACACCTCTTACCGTACAGATAATGCCTCCAGATCTTTAGAGCGAAGACAACCACATCTAACTCAAGATCATGAGTTGGATAGTTACCTTAATGAGGCTTTAGTTGTCTAGAAATGCAAGCTGCCACTTTACTCTCTTGCAACAAAACACAACCTAAATCGGTGTGAGATGCATCACTCTACACAATAAACTCTTTCCCAAATTCAGGATGTATCAAAACGGGTGCTTGAGTCAAAACCAATGTAAGCTTCTCTAACCTCCATTGCTAATCACCAGTCTATACGAAAGGTATATTTTTACGCAATAGTTTAGTTAAAGGAGCTGTGATAAGCAAAAACTCTTCCACAAATCTTCGATAATACCCCGCCAGAACGAGAAAGCTCTGAATATCAAAAACATTTCTAGGCTATTTCCATTTAAGAATAGCCTCAATCTTTTTCGAGCTCACACGGATACCCTTGACAGAAACTATGTGCCCCAGAGACATCACTTCTCTCAACCATAACTCACATTTACTCAACTTAGCATAAAGCTTTTTCTCTCGAAGAATCTGTAGAACCACTCTAAGATGTTCATCATGCTCAACCTTGGTCTTAGAGTTACCAGAATATCATTGATAAATACTATGATAAACTGATCCAGATACGACTAAAACACCTTACTCATGAGATCCATGAAGGCAGCTGAAGCATTCATCAAACTGAATGGCATAACTAGAAACTCGTAATAACCATAACGAGTCTTAAAGGTGATCTTATGCACATCAGATTGTTTTACCCTTAACTGATGGTACCCAGATCGCAAATTAATCTTGGAGAACATAAACGCCACTCGGAACTGGTTGAACAAATCATCAATCCTCGGTAGTGGATATTTTATTCTTTACTGTTAACTTATTCAGTTGTCGATAATCCACACATCCTCATAGTACAAACTTTCTTCTTGACAAAGAGTACCGGTGCTCCCCACGGAGACACACTTGGTCTAATGAACCCCCTATCAGGAAGTTTCTGAAGCTGCACTTTTAGATCTTTCAGCTCTTTCAGTGCCATACGGTAAGGAGCAATGGACAACGGAGTTACCCCTGGTAGAACCTCAATTCTAAACTCGACTTCTCTATCCGATGGTAACCCCGATAATTCATCAAGAAAGACTCTAAAAACTCTTTAACTGTGCACATTCCTTTCACAATAGAACCAACACCACTAGTGTCGTGCACATAGGCCAAATATGCCTCACACCCTTTTCGGACCAATTTCTCAGCCACCATAGCGGAGATCACACTAGAGAAGTAATCTCGACGTTCACCTATCATAACATTTTCCACATCACTCTCGGTTTTTAAAGTTACCCTCTTCAATGCACAATCCAAACTGACTTGATGCTCCATAAGTCAGTCCATGCCCAAAATTAGATCGAATTCCCCAAACGATAACTCCATCAGATAGGTTGGAAATACTTTGTATCTTAAATGGACACCTCCTAAAAACCTGACTGCCTTGTACTAACTAACCCAGTGAACTAATTACTGAAACCCTAATACAAGTATCCTTAGCAGGAATTCCCAAATTACCAGAAACAAAACTAGCTATGTATGGATGTGTGGAACCGATGTCAATTAGAGCAAAATATGAATGAAAAAGAATAGTGAACGTACCGACTATCGCATCGACCACACCTCTATCATCGCTGTGCATCGTCGCATAAACAAAAGTAGTTTGTCTCACCTTAATTTGATTAGCACTTCTACCCAATACCCTCTATCTATGACCAATACCATTACCACCCCTAACTTGGGCACAACCCCTTGGAGGTTGTTGTGTTGCCCCTCTAAAGTTGAACCAGACCCTGAACCAGACCTTGCATCTGCTCAACCCGATATAGAAAATCTTTAATACGGTGTTCCATAAACCCATACTACAGACATATTCTTGTCATTCTCCAATATTTGCCCGGATGATATCTACCACAGTCTGTACAAACTTAAATCCCACCAATATTAACTGTTACCTTAACCTGCTAAGGCCTATCAAACCTAGCCTATTTCTTAGGTCGTGAAGCTAAACTAGAAGGATACGAATCCCTCTTATTCTTATTCTGACTATTTTATTTTTCCCTCTTCTAGCGTTCCATGTGTTTAATCTCTTCAGTAATTTTAGTCTTCGCTACTAACATTTTGAAGACTTGCTCCTGCTACAAAGCTACCAACACCTTCAAATCATACCGAAGTCTATCCTCAAAGCGAACACCCTTATCATAGTCGATGGCTAACAAGCTCTAAGCGTACCTACTCAGCATTAGAAACTCGACCTCATACTCGGTCATAATCATCTCTCCCTACTAAAGCCTAATAAACTCCAACCTACGAGTTTCAGTATATCTCATGGCCACATATTTCTTTTGGAAGGCACTCTGGAAGAATTCACGTGTCACATGCTCAGCCTGTATACTCCACACCACAGACTCCACCACTGATATGCCTCGTCGTGAATGAAGGATACCGCACCCTTTAATTTCTAATCAGGGGTGCATTCCAAATCATACATAATTCTTTCAGTTGCCTCTAACTAGTACTCGACCACAGTCGGGGTAATTCCAGCAACACCCTGAAACATCTCTGCCCCATTAGGCCAAAGTCCCTCAGTTATCAACCCTTAGCCCCCATATTCGAATTGGGTCCCAACAACCCTCTGCAGGACCCTCAACATGGTTGTGACAATGCATCGTCCCTACATTCTGAGTTTGAGTTTTAGTCTATGTGATAGGCATATCTACCGTCTCACTTGTCTCTAAATTAGGCGTGTTGCTTAAAAAAGAAGGCTTAGCTCAAGCTCCTCGACGGCGTCTACCACACCCTCAAGTACTGCGACCTCATACACCTCGTGTACTTATTTTTAGTTATCCTTAGTTTCAAAAATTTTATGGATTATTCTAGGTTATTAAAAGTCTTAAGTTTAGAGTTTTATCAGAGTTATCTCAGTCTTTAGCTAAAGTAGAGTAATCTTAGCACTACAGTTTTACTAGTTTGTCTAGTATAGCTAAAGTAGAAGTAACTTAATAGATCAGAGTCGGAGTCTCGGATTCTCTTTTATAAATTCAAGTATCAAATATAATCAAAATTTTGAAAATATATGTATAAACTTTTCAGAAACAATTTTCATAAAATCTAAACCAAAAGCCACAACCTGAATTTTGAATCTAGGCTCTAATACCACAAAATATAACATCCCACACTCAGCCTAGACATTATGGTCAGATATTGAGGTATTATGTTTCCCATTTGAAAACCCAAATAAAAATCTAGCTTTGGGAATCGTGTGATCTAAAAATATTAATTTTAGTTCACCTCTTACGTGATTTCAAAAAAGTCTCATGTTTGAAAGCACCTATTTTATAGTAAAATCACTTAATTACTTATTTAGTATAATAGCGAAAATTTCAGAGTTTTAGTTTTAAAAACTGAATTCTAATTTGATAATCCGTACGATTTTGTAGTTTTACGTTAAAAATACCAAAATCAAGAAAAATAAACAAAAACCATAAAGCAAAGTCCAAAAATTGATTTACAGCCCAAAAATCCTTAAATGAATTAAACATAAACCATGTTATAATATTAATCGAAAAACCAATCCGTGCTCCCGCGCGCTACTCGATCCTAAGTTCGGTAATTATTTGAGAAGTTAGAAAAATTAGGTGAGCTTACAAAGCTCAGTGTGTAACTTAGCCCATACAAACAAAACAAATAGAAAAATCACACAAAATTCACAAATTAAATAGAATACATAACATGGCATACTATGCGATGCAACATAATAATTATATCAGATACGAATGGCATGGCATATAATGCAATGCAACACTTAATACAAAATAGATACACATCCTACCCCCATCTGCTACACACCATCTTCGTCCATCACTACACACCAATAGGGTAATAAATACCCATCTAACCCCATACACTAATAAGTAAGTGTATGTCACTATACAAAAAAGTGCAGTCAAAGTTGCCAGAAATAATACGGTAATCCGTCAAAATCAGATAAGTGTAGTCAAGCCACCAGGATTGCAGTCAAGCTATCAGAACAAATATGTGGTTAAACCACCAGATAAGACAAATCATTAAACTGCCAACACTTTCTCTGTCACATATTTATCCCACCCCAATGCACATCCAACAATAGCATAACTAGATATTCAGATCCAAAAAGATCAGGCATGTTTACATATCAAAATCATGCTAATGACATACTCATAATTTTCAAATTAGATACAGAATTAATTCAATTAACATGCTTTCAGAAAGCACTCATACAAAGGCAAAACCACATATTCATATACCAAAAACTTGAATATCACTTACCAAACCCTATAATATTGTTGAACTCGAACGCACTTCGTAATGAGGCTTAATTAAATTTTACAGAAAATGGCCCACACGGTCTAGCACACAACCTATCACACGGTTGTATGGCGTCGAAAGAATGTTTTTCAGGACAGAAGGTAGATACCTAATCGTTTTTTAATAGTGACGCAACGACACAATTCCATATCCTAAAATAGTATTCAAAGCAACTGAATTAACAATGATATACTAAAATCTGAACACTTTTTCGGCTGTAAGCACTAACTATTCAACCTTAACACCGAGATTCGACCTTAAATAAGGAATCGATCACTTACCTTTGAAAGAAACAACAACTTCTAATGACACCTAAATCGCTGAAAGAGTCTCTGTCGCATGATATTCACCTAAACCAAAGATTTTAAATAATCAAAGTTGTGTCACATAAACTAGAAAATCATCACCCATATACGTGAAAAACTCCTTCAACAAAATACGAATCTTAAAACAAAATCCTTACCACCTACCATCAAAACTGTTCAAAAACAAATGATGGCACCAATCTTCACCAATTCAGATTGGAAACAAAAGGGAAACAAAGTGATAGAACAATGGTTGTTATAAAAAAGATAACAGCAGACACTTATAAGAGGAAAAATGGAGGAAAACCAAAAATGGGAAGATTGGGAAAAACAATGGGACGACAAGAGCAAAAAGAGTGGGAGAAAAATTAGGGGATGTTTTGGGATAATTTCAAAAAAAAAAATTAAACAAAACTACCCATATCCCACTAACTAATCACCTATCAAATTTTCCAGAATTCAAATTCAACCCAACTTCTACCAGATGGGCAGCACAGATAGGATATAACAAAATTGTTTTCACTTTGCATGTACGGGGATTCAAACACGAGGCCTCTGGGTAAGCCGAAATCTTACCATTGAACCAGCAAACTCATTCTTATCAATAGTTGAGAAAAATTAATAGATAAGCGTAATATTCCAAGTCGGGGTTGGAGCTAAAATAATAAAAATTCAAGACAAAAGAATCAAACACAGGACCTCTCACACACAATCACAACACTTAACTACTGAACCAGATTGATTAACTTGACATGTTTTTATCAATTCAAAAACAAAAATTTTGGGGCGTTACACAAATATTATGAAACCAAACTTAAAACAAAATTCTTTAAATATGTATTATGGTCAACATGAGTTTGCATCAAAGCATTCATAAAATTAAATATATAATTATAACAAAAAAATTAACAACTTTAACAAATATGCATCAAACTATTTTGGAAAAAATTCATATATGTAACAAATTAACAATAAATAAACTAAGTTGAATCTACTACCAGTACTAATGTCACACACTTGAAATTTGCCATTCCCATAAACATAACATGATCTCACGCTATATATATATATATAACAACTTAAAACAAAATTGAATCAAAAGCACATAACACATGCTTTCACTGAAGTGCTTTTAACAATTTTTTTAAAGCCATAAGAAACCCGTAATCAATAGTAATCCACAGTTTTCAATAAAAACATAATATTTCTATTTAAAGGAAGCCAAGGAAACAAAAATAACTGACTTCCCCTTCAACAATTAGCATCCATTCAAAACTATTGTCACAACGTCATTATTAATATAAAAAAAATTGTCAAGCCAGCAAACCCTAACTACTTTATAAAACTAACAAATTATAAATCACTAAACTCTTTTTCTTGAGTTATATGAAAATTCAAGAAAAACACAAATATCATAATAACATAATAGCCTGAACTTTTAAGCAACCCACGGGCAAAAAGATCATGCCAATTATGTTATTGTCTAGAAACAATAAACACGCATAACTAAACAATCTTAATACTAAGAACTTAAAGATTATAATCAAGAACTCAATCGCACAAATATTTATTGAATATCAACAAACAAAACTTTTAATATAAATTCAAACGATTTAATGTGTATAATTGAAACACTAAATCCATAAAATTTAAAGAATGAATTAATACACACTACAACAGAATAGGCTTTTAGCGGCACTTTACGCGGCGTTTTCAACAAAAGTGCCACTAAAAATCGAGCATTAGCGGCGTTTTGACCAAAGCGCCGCTAAAGATCGAGCATCAGCGGCGGATTTCCAAAAGCGCCGCTAAAAATAGGCATTAGCGGCATTTTTTATAAAGCGCCACAAAAAACCTAAGACCAACGACGCCGTTTTCCGAGTTTATGGAGCTTTCAGCGGGCTAATGCTCGGATATTTAGCGACGCTTTATCAAAAACGCCGCTAATGCTCTGGCCTTTAGTGGCGTTTTTGTTTAAGCGCCGCTAATGCTCGGGCCTTTAGTGGCGTTTTTGGTTAAGCGCCGCTAATGCTCTGGCCTTTAGAGGCGCTTTTGGGAAAGCGCCGCTAATGCTCTTACCTTTAGCGGTGTTTTTTACTAAGCGCCGCTAATAGTAACAAAAAATCTTATCTGATTCTTTGATATATTCGCAGTTAAATTATTTTTTTATAAGTTGAAATAATTAATATTTTGTTGTATTTATTATATAGTGGTACAATTTACATTTAAATTATAATTAACAAACAATGTTGATTAATACAAAAGTTTTTATTAAAGAGAAGTCGTATATATATATGACTAACTATTTATTACTAATTTTCAATCACAGTTTATTTAAACTACTTTACGAGAGAAAATATATTAAATTATGAGTAAAATAAAATATAATAAAACTTAAATTGTTGTGTTGTAAAGAATAAATTAAAAATAGAATTAACTTTTATAAGCATATTAATAAATTTTGGTAGTATTGTTCGACTAAATAAATCAAAGGAATTAATATAAAACACCAATTTATACAAAATATATTTTAACTATTAATTATTGTTTAATCGATTTTGACTATATTTTATGATTATATGTATTAAAGATTTAGGGAATTTTTTTATGGATAGTATTTTAAGGAGTACGGGGTATGGATTTAAAGTTTGGGATTTAAGGTTAATTTAGGGGTTAGAGGTTTAGGGGTTTGGGATTTAGGGTTTCAACAGTCATGTTAGGGTTTAAGTTTAGATTAATATTAGTTTTTGATTATTTTTATGGTAAATATATATATATGTTCTTATATATTTGTAAAATAGATCCGAATAAATTTAATATATTGAATATTATAATAGGTAGATGATCACTTTATGCATGTCGATTGATTGGTTAATTTAGGGTTCAAGCTTAATTTATAATTTGAGACTTGTTAAATGATACAATTAATTATTAATACTTGTATATTTAAAACATTTAACCCTAACCATTTGATTTTTTGATATATATGGCTATATATATATATAGTTAATTAATTATTTAATTTGTATATATAGGACCAAAATAATATTAAAATAAATAAATAATTACATAATTAATTATTTAAGTAAATAAATAGGTCATTAATTATTTAAATGTAAGATAAAAAAAATATGAGAGATTTAGTGGCGTTTCTATAAAAAACGCCGCAAAAGGTAGCTTTTACCGGTGTTTTTAATAAAAACACCACAAATATTGCAATATACGGTGTATTTTCGTTTAAGGGAATAAGTTTTTTTTTGTGGCGTTTTTTCAGAAAACGCCGTAAATAATATTGAAACTTTGTCAATACGGCGACGTTTGAATGGAAGGGTTGACTCTATTAGTGGCGTTTTTCGGGAAAACGCCACAAAGTTGCCTCATATATTAGCAAAACGGCGCCGTGTCTTTGAATGCCTGAAAATTTAGTGGCATTTTATCTTTAAACGCCGCAAAAGGATATGCAATAGCGGCGTTTTTGTGGAAAAACGCCGTAACTGTGACTTAAAATTACTTTAAACGGCGTCGTTTCTTTAAAGGCCATTTAACCCATGTCCTCATCTTTTACGAAGTTATTATCGGAATAAAAAATGCATTTTCTATACCAAAATTTATAAAAAATTATATTTTATATAAAGAGACAAAATTTGTTGTACCAAATTTATTATAACAAATTTCATCCATTTCTTAAGAGGACATTTGATAATCCATACGAAAATTTTTGTCATAAAGATAATATTGCTAGCATATTTCAACTTTTTAACTATATATAACTTGTTGTTTAATATATTTTCACTATATTTTGTGATTATTAAAGAATATTTAGGGAATTTTTGGGGTTTGGTCGGGGTTTAGACAATCATGTTAGGGTTTCTTAAGAGGTTAATATTAGATTGATTAATTTTCCGGTAAATATATATGTTCTTATATATTTGTAAAATAAATCCAGAATAAATTTAATATATTGAAGTTTTGAGTATAGTTTATATTATAATTAATAGATATATATAATAGGTGGTACTTAGATGATCATTTTATGGATGCATGTAGCTAGATTGATTGGTTAATATGAGGATTGCAATGTTAATTTATAATTTGAGACTTGTTAAATGATACAATTAACTAATAATAGTTGTATATTTAAAACATTTAACCCAAATTAACGGCCATTTGATATTTTTGATATATATGGATATATATATAGTTATTAATTATTTAATTTGTATATATAGGACCAAAATAATCTTGGTATAAAGAAATAAAGAAATAAATAAGTAGGTAATTATTTATTTGTTAAATAAATAGGTAATTAATTATTTAAATGTAAGACATAAAAAAATATGAGAGATTTAGCGGCGTTTCTATATAAAAACGCCTCAAATGGTAGCATTTACTGGCGTTTTAATCAAAAACGCCACAAATATTGCAATATACGACGTCGTTACGTGTTAGGGAATCAGTTTCTATTGTGGCGTTTTATTGGGAAGCACCGCAAATATTCTTGAAACTCTGTCAAAACGGCGTCGTTTCAGTTGAATGACGTACTCTATTACTGGCGTTTTTCGGGAAAACGCCGCAACTATGTCTACAATTTTGTGAAAACGGCACCGTTTCTTTGTGTAATTGAAATTTTAGTGGCGTTTTTTTCCTGTAGCGCCGCAAAAGGGCATGCAATAGCGCCGTTTTTACGCAAAAACGCCACAAATGTGACTTAAAATTAATTTAAACGGCGTCGTTTCTTTAAAGGCCATTTAACCCGTGTCCTCATCCTTTACGAATTTATTATCGGAATAAAAAAAATGCATTTTCTATACCAAATTTTATAAAAAAAAATTTGTTTTTTTTATATAAAGAGACAAAATTTGTTGTACCAAGTTTATTATAACAAATTTCATCCATTTATTACTTGGACATTTGAAGCTTCATATGAAAATTTGTCATAAAGATAATATTGCTACCTTATTTCAACTTTATACAACATTTTTAACTATATATAACTTGTTGTTTAATAGATTTTCACTATATTTTTTATTATTAAAGAATATTTAGGGAATATTTTGGTCGATGCATGGTATTTTAAAGAGTACGGGCCGGGTATATATGGATTTAAGGTTTGGTATATATTTAAGGTGTACGAGTTAGGGGTCGGGTTATGCTTTAGAGGTTACACACGTGGATTTAGGGGTTAGGGCCAGGGTTAATTAGGGTTTATGGGGATTTAAGGGTTAAAGAGGTTTTAGGGGTTTGGCCGGGGTTTAGGGTTTCAACGGTCATGTTAGGGTTTCTTAAGAGGTTAATATTAGATTGATTAATTTTGGAGGTAAATATATATGTTCTTATATATTTGTAAAATAGATCCAGAATAAATTTAATATTAAGATAAGTTTTGAGTATAATAGGTAGTAGATGATCACTTTATGCATGTAGCTACATTAATTGATGGGTTAATATGAAGATTACAAGGTTAATTTATAATTTGAGACTTGTTAAATGATACAATTAACTAATAATACTTGTATATTTAAAAGCATTTAACCCAAATTAACGATCATTTGATATTTTGATATATATGGATATATATATAGTTAATTAATTATTTAATTTGTATATATAGGACCAAAATAATCTTGGTATAAATAAATAAACAAATAAATAAGTAGGTAATTATTTATTTGTTAAAGAAATAGGTAATTAATTATTTAAATGTAAGACACAAAAAAAAAATATGAGAGATTCAGCGGCGTTTCTATATAAAAACGCTGCAAACGGTATCCTTTACCGGCGTTTTAATAAAAAAACGCCGCAAGTATTGCAATATACGGCGTCGTTACATGTTAGGGAATCAGTAGCGGCGTTTTTCCACAAAGCGCTGCAAAACTCACTTAAAATTACTTAAACGGCGCCGTTTCTTAAGAGGACAATTTAACTTAATTGTGTCGTCCTCCAATTACAGCAAGAGGGAAATTTCAGAGAAAGGAGCAGAGAAATTTTCTAAGTGTCGAAAGGGGAGAAAAATTTTCACGAAAAATACAAAGGAAAGAAAGGTGGTCGGAGTCGATCTTGAAACAAGGTGGGCACAACTGTGAGATTTGTCGATTGAATAGGTAAGCCGTTTCTGTTCTTTTTCGATTAAATTTTTTGGGTTTTAGGTCAGTCTAAGTTATTTGGGGTTTTAGGGTTTCGATTAAACAACATCAACAATGTGGTGAATCATTAGATAAAACCGAAAAAAAATTTAAGGTTTCTTTCCGTGTTGCCTTGATGCGTTGTTGCTGCTTTTTCATTTCCTTCCTTAAACCCCTATCCGACCCGATTTGTGGATTTCTGGTGTCAATGTACTAATCTTTTACAAATTAGAAAGTGAGGTAAGAATATTGATTTGTGGTATCAATGTAGTAATCCGATTTAGATTTCTTATATCTGCATTAAGTTGTTTCGATTGGTGGTTGATAAATAACTGGTGTATAGCAGTGTTAATAGGAAATTGTGGATTTTGTGAGTTTCTTTGTTACTGGAGAGTTGAAACAATAACCTTGGAACAACCTCCGATTTATTCACTGCAATTGATTGAATCGTACAATTGAATTTTATATGTGTTGCGTTTAAATACAAAAAACAATATTAAATATAGTTAATCATGATTTATTTTGAGAAATCATTATTAAAATTATGGTTTTCGTTTGTTTTGTTTTAATCATTATTTCTTTAATATCCTTGGCGATGGAGTTAGTCGAGCATCCATTTTAGGGGAAATGTATTATTTCTTGAATTCATTTGCATTATATATTATTGATGGGTCCATTACTGAAACAAATTGTCAGTTAACATACTTTTTTTATGTTTAATTTAGAAGAAAATGTGATTTCTCCCGCATGATTTGGTTAGGTTTCAACGAATATTCATATGTTAAATTTTAAACCTCTAATATCATCTAGTTCACTGTCATGTACCTTTTTACAGTAGCAAGTTGATCAGTTTTGATGATAGGTTATAAACTGATAAATAATGTAATAGTTTTGATGATAGGTTTGCACATGGATGCATTTAGGCTTATTTAAAAGAAACAATGTATATGATATGGCTTTAAATCATTTATGCATTTAGGTTTTTTAGTTTTTTAGTTTAGCTAACTTCGTGAATATAAACTTTTGTTTTTGTTTTAGTTTTTGGCTTTAATTACTTACATTTTTCGGTACTAATATATTTCGTCTTTTTTTCTAGGATTTGCTTCAAATTGAGGAAATTTAAGGTATTTATTCCTATGTTTCTCTATTTAGATTTCTTATAAAAAAGTCAAATTGTTTAAAATTTTTTTGTAATATTTTAGTTGTATAGTTTAATTATTATTTTTAATTTTTAGAAGGGAGTTTTAATTACCATTTTAGCTAAATTTGCACTTGACTTTGCACTTATTACATTATTTGATGTTTAAATTTAAGAATTGCTATTCGGCAAAGGCAATTGTTTTAAACTATTAAAATTGAATATAATTGTTAAATAACTTTATATATTTGAGTAATTGAATAAATTATGGGCTAATCGTTTAATCGGTTTAGCGTTTATAAATCATCAATTTCCGATATTATGTGTTGCAATTAACAATTTTACTTCAAATTTATAAAATTATCGATCTTATATTTGCAACTTGGTTTTATGTTAATGATTAATAATCTTTTACATACAAATAAATTTGTTTATTTATTGTATATATGCTATTAAAATAAAATATACTTTTTGAAATATATTTATTTTGTAATGGCAACTCAAAGTATTATTTCTTTAATAACAAAAGTTGTTTTGATAAATATAAACAAATTAATTATATCTTGTAATGCTGAAGTCAATGTTTTTTTTTTTACTGACATAATTTGTTCTTTGAATTAATAAAAGCTACAAAATATATATCATATCATAACTCATTTATACTTACATAACTCATTTATACTTACCACTGAACAACTTACCCTTGTAATTTCTGGTGAAAATTTTCCTTCAAGAAATAAGAAATGGACCGATCTTGGATGAATTTGTCAAGGGTAAGCGACGGTTATCGAAATGGAGTACAGACTTTTCTAAATTTTGCATTTCAATATGCAAGCCAAGAGAACATGATTCTTTGCCCGTGTAAGAAGTGTGTCAACATAAACTGGCATTATCGTGAAGTTGTATACGAGCATCTAATTGTTGATGGGTTTGTTCGGGGTTATAAACAAGGGCTTTTTCATAGAGAATGCCCGCCTAGTACTTCCTCTTCAAGGATGGATGTATCTTATGATAATACTACTTACCATCAGTCTGTTAGAGGGGATGACATGGAAGAGATGTTGCGGGATGCATTTAATATTCACAATCATGGTTTACAGTCGTTCCCAGCCAACTTTGTGGCATCTGATTACTGTAATCTCGGTGGAAATGCTTTTACCGAACTCGGAAGAAGTGTACATCATGAAGAGTCGAATGGAGAAGCGGAGAAGTTCTACGCGCTACTTAATGACATGAACGAAGAACTGTATGAGGGATCAAAATTCTCAAAATTGTCTTTCTGTATTCGTTTTTTTCAATTAAAATGTTTGGGAGGGTAGACCGGGAACTCTTTGACAATGCTGTTAGAGTTTTTAAGAGAGATGTTTCTGTTTGCAAAAATCCCTCAATCATGCAAAGATATGAAGAAAATGATAAAAGATTTAGGTCTTGGGTACACCAAAATCCATAGTTTCCCGAATGACTGCATGTTGTATTGGGGCGATCGGAGAAACCAACAATACTGTCATGTATGCGGCCAATCACGTTGGATAAATAGAAACATAGCAGATGGGAATGACGATGAAAATGATGCACAGCCAAGAAAGAAGTCGGTCAAAATTTTGCGGTATTTTCTACTAATACCAAGACTTCAAAGGCTTTTCATGTCGTCGAAGACAGTGGAGTCAATGACGTGGCACCATGATGGACGAACCGATGATGGATTATTAATGCATCCGGCAGATTCTTTAGCTTGGAAATCATTTGACAATAAATTTCCAAGCTTTGCAAGCGATCCTAGGAGTGGGAGGCTTGGCCTAGCATCTGATAGATTTAATCCTTACAAAATCATGAGTACTGCGTATAGTACTTGGCCAGTAGTGCTTGTTCTTTACAATCTGCCTCCGTGGATTTGCATGAAGCAATCTTCCCTTATCTTATCTATGATTATCCCTGGAGAGAAAGGGCCCGAGAATGATATCAAATTTTATTTACAGCCACTTATTGAAGAGTTAAAACAATTATGGGCTGGTGTCGAGACATACGATGTGCTGAGAAAGGAGAACTTTAATTTACGTGCAGCTTTGATGTGGACCATTAATGACTTCCCCGCTTATGCTAATTTATTCGGTTAGAGTACCAAGGGTCATTATGCGTGTCCTTGTTGTGCTGCACAAACATGTTCGCAATGGTTATACAATGGGAAGAAGTTCTCTTACATGGGGCACCGTCGGTGGTTACCGAAAAATCAGAGATTTAGATTTCAGAGTTCAGCATTTGACGGTACTGAAGAGTTCAGAGAAGCTCCTTCGCAGACAAGTGGATCTGAAATCTTATTAATGTTGGAAGATATGAATTTCAGTTATGGGAAGATGAACCAACCGGCAAACACGTAAAGAAATAGAAGATCAAATGATGAAGCTGATGATGACTCCGATAAAGAGGATGATCCTAATGAGGCAGACTTGTGGAAAAAAAGAAGTATTTTTTTAGTTGCCTTATTGGAAGCACCACCTTTTAAGACACAATCTTGATGTTATGCATATTGAGAAAAATGTCTGCGAGAACATTATCGGTACAATTTTGAATGTAGACGGAAAATCAAAAGACAATATTCAGAGTCGACTTGATTTAGTTCAGATGGGAATTTAACCTGATCTTCATCCGAATCCACTTCCGAATGGGAAATATCGGTTGCCGCCTTCTATTTTCTTAATGTCCAAGACGGAGAAAGAACTATTTTGCATGGTGTTGAAGGATATAAAGGTTCCAGATGCATATGCATCAAATATATCTCGATGTGTTAGTGTTAAAGATCGAAGACTATATTCGCTAAATCACATGACTATCACATCTTGATACAAGATTTACTGCCAGTTGCTCTACGATGTTGTATTTCGAAGAAGGTGACGTCTTGTATAATTGAACTATCCAATATAATGAAAGTCATTTGTGGCAAAGTTTTGGATGTTCAAGAACTTCAGAAGGTACAAGATCGAGCCGCTTTGACTTTATGCAACATTGATAAAATCTTCCCACCTTCCTTCTTCACAATTATGGTTCACTTGATAATCCATCTCCCGTTTTCTATCGATGGATGTATCTCATAGAAAGGTGTTAATTACAATTTTTAAAATTTTCCTTCATTCACCTATAGTACATAAGTTACAACTTTTCATAATGTTGCATATCGTGTTTTAGGTTCCTATCCAAATTAAAGTCTTACTGCCGCAACAAACGTTATCCAGAAGGATCGATTGCTGAAGGCTACTTGGCAGAGGAATGTATGACCTTCTGCTCAAGATATTTGGAAGATATTGAAACAAGGTTGAATAGACCAAATAGGAATGCTGGACTCACGGACCATAACTTCGTCGATACTTATTTGTTCCAAAGTTTTGGAGAACCAATCGGCAAAGTTGAAATTGCAGAATTAGATGCTTTATCGTGGGTACAAGCACATCGATATGTTCTGTTTCACCACGAATCAATGGAACCTTTACGCAAGTAAGTTCTACAAAATTGATAAATATTCATCAATTAAAATTTATTTATATTCTAACAAACTGAACATATTTTCAACATAGTGAGTACAAACAAATATTGAGATCTCGTTCGCGCTCCCGAAGAACACAACATCGAGATATCAATAAGTTGTTCACAGAATCTTTTCATGAATGGTTAAGCCAAACGGTATGCAATTGGAGCTTTCATTGACAAATAATAATGTTCTCTCATAACATTTTTAATTACTCAGTTCACTTTCCATTCAATAGGTTTGGAGTGGGAAGAACGTCACCGACGAAGTGAAATGGCTTTCCCAAGGTCCAAATCGGGTGGTTAAAAGATATAGTGCGTTCCTCATCAACAGATTCAGATTTCATACAAAATATCGCGAGAGATTGAGGAGAACGTAAAATTGTGAAATAGTTGTTAATTCCTCCATTACAAGTTATGCTAGTGTTAGGGACAATAATCCTGTCGAGGGAAATGTGGAATATTTCGGACTTCTTACTGACATAATTGAGTTGGATTACTACGGCAAATGGAAAGTTGTCTTATTTCGAGGTGATTGGGCCCATGTTAATACTGCTCATGGAATTAAGCAAGATCAATTGGGTTTCACAATGGTGAACTTCGATCGATTGATTCACACAGGACAACAATTGATTGATGAGCCGTATGTATTTTCTTCTCAAGTCAAACAAGTTTTTTACTTAAAAGATCCAACTGATGAGGGTTGGTACGTTGTACTCCGTAACATCCCTAGAGACTTGTTTGACATGGGCAGTGGAAGTAAAGATGGCATTGACGACAGAACACAAACTTTGCCCTTTCCAGAACAAAACTTAAATGAAAACATCCCTAGTACTAGTATACAATTTCAATGGGTCCACCAGGATACGGATGAAGATATTTACGAATTATAATGTAGTAAGCTTTTACGATTATTTAATTATATGTAATATCATAATATAAATATTGGTCTTATTATATATTTTGACTATTTTATATGTGCTATTATTTTTGTAATTGTATACTAAGTTTTCAACTATTTTATTTGTATTGCAGATAAAATGCCTAGAAAGAAAGTGCGAGAGCTAAGCATTGTTCAAGGTACTCCAAACTCGACGGGTACAAACAGCACTGAACAACAGACTGCTGTTGGATCTTCGAATGTCCCGACTACACCTGAAGAACCAATAGAAGTTCAAAGTAAATTAACATTTAATTTACATACACGTTGACTTTTTGTTTACTTATTTTTAAAATTCTTATATTACAATATAACATTTTTCAGCTGAAACTGGTGGGACGCGGAGAGTTCGAGGACGTACGCTACTAAGGGATTTATACGAGCTAGATCCAGTCGAGCGTGTCCGAGTATGCAGTAATAGCTTTGGTCAGCCTGTTGGATCAGAAGCTCGCCTTCTAGCAGGGTACTTGGGCGTTCTAGCACGGAATGCAAATATGTTGCCAATTAACTACGAGTCGTGGCATAAAATGCCCGAGAGTAACAAGAACAAAGCTCTCGATCAGATTAAGGTAACAAAACATTAGTGTCATTTATAGTACTTGGGTTTAAGTTTCATTTATATTTACTTTCTTAACTTGTGTTTTTTGTAGGCGAGATTTGCTCTAGAGGTCTCCGATGCTTATGTAAAGAAGGCATTAGGAAAAATATGGAGAGACCATAAGAGCACTTTAAAGAGAGACTACTTTAAGACCAAAACAACACTCGACGAGAGATTACAAAATGTCCCGCCGGGAATGCTAAGGTACCAGTGGGAAGAGGTCGTTAGATTTTGGACTTCGAAGAAAGGAGAGGTATGTGTTACTACAAAAATCTTGTAATTATTTTGGTTTATAGTATTTACTAATTAACGTATTAATAATTTCATAACGTAGGATCGTGAGCAAGTTAGAAAAAGTAGTAGGCAGAAACAAAAATTCACTCACACAGCTGGCTCGAGAAGTTTTGCTTGTGTAGCTCAGGCCGATGTATTTTGAATTTTTTAATACTGTCAGATATTTATTACTTTCTATCAAATAATATTTTTACTACTGTATTGTAGGAACTGTCCTCCAATCAAAAAGTTGGACGCCTTCAACTTTTTGACATGACACATAGGAAGAAAGATGGAAACCCTATGACTCCTGAAGCTGCAGAAATTATGGTACATTTGCTTAATATAGTTTGACTTGTTTTAATTATTTTTAGTGTTTATTTTCTAATGGTTTATTTCATCTCTTGTAATGAAAATATTGTTAAGTTATGTTGCATTTCTTTTTTTAATATAGATTGCGTTCCTAACTATGTGATTTATTTATTAGGAAAAATTAAAAGATAAAAAGGCAGAGTACGATGCGATGCCTTCCAGTGATAGTTCTGTTAATATTGACGACATTGATAACCGGATTATCACTGAAGTTTTGGGTCCTGAAAGGTATGGTCGGGTTCGGTTTCAAGGATCTTTTGTTAACCCATCCCAATATTTTGGATCCAGCTCGCAACAATACATGCCTTCGGGGAGTCAGGCTCAAGCTGAAGTCCAGAAGTTAAGAGATCAGATGGCTCAGATGCAAGCGACAACAGTTGAGGTTCAACGAAAGTATGAAGAACTCCAGCTGCAGTTTCAAGCAGATGCGGCAGCGAGGGAAGCAAGGGAAGCAGAGCAGCGTAAAAAGTACGATGAACTCCAGCAGCAGCTTCAGAATATGATGAAGATGTTTACCGTACAGCCGCCGTCTTAGACTATCATGTAAATATTTTTATCATTTCACTTTTAATTATCATTTTAACTTTTATCATTTTTGTAAGAATAATACGAATTTTATTTTATTTATTGATATTTATTATATATTATTCGTTTAATTTTAAATATTATATAGATTTATTGCTTTCGGTTGGTTTGGATTTGGTTTTTTCTGATTTGTTTTTATAGGAGGGCAAAAAATATAAAAAATGAATCTCACAAATCCGCCAAAATTAGCGGCGTTTGTGGAAAAAAATCACCGTTAAAGGTCAGGGTCTTTAGCGGTGTTTGTGGCAAAAGCGCCGCTAAAGGTCCTTGTCATTGTGGCGTTTGTGAAAACATCGCCGCTAAAGTTCAGGGTCTTTAGCGGCGTTTGTGGAAAAAGCGCCGCTAAAGGTCAGAGTCTTTAGCGGCGATTGTAGGAAAAGCGCCGCTAAAGATCAAGGTCTTTAGAGGCGTTTGTCGAAAAAGCGCCGCTAAAGATCAGGGTCTTTAGCTGCGTTTTTGTAAAAGCGCCGGTAAAGGTCATGGTCTTTAGCGGCGCATTCCCAAAAATACCGCTAAAAGTCATGACCTTTAGCAACGTTTATTTCAAAAAACGCCGCTAAAGGTAGCGACGCTCTCATTAGCGGTGTTTTTTGCGGCGTTTCTAAAAACGCCGCAAATGCTTTTAGCGCCGTTATTTAGCGCCGCTATTTAGCGCCGCTAAAAGCCTGTTTTTGTGTAGTGACATATATAATAAAAGATAACTCGTTCTCAATTATTCGACATGACGGGGCTCTGATACCACTTGTTATTAAACTGTAAAATTCTTATATAAAAATTAATAAACCAGGATCTGTCATGTAAAATCATCAAGAATAAATCAGGTACAAAACTAGATGCGAAAGCGTACATAAATCCATCGATTCCTTGAAAATTTTCGAATATTAGGTTTTAATCTTCCAAAGCACACAAGAAATTTAGAGAAAATTTGTTCTCTTTTCTAAAGATGAGATATTAGAAAAGTTACATTGTGTGTAATTTGGAAACCATAACCGTAATATATAATTGTTGCACATCAACCCTAATTTCTAATCAACCCATCATTAAGTAGATTTTAATTAGAAATTAGTTACTAGAGTATATATACTTATTTAGCTTATAGTTTATCTAATGACTAAAGCTAAATAAACTTTAACTAAATTAGATTACTTTTAATTTAGACTAACTTTTTATAATAATAAATAATAACATATAATTAAATATCCATATTTTCTAAAATAAGCATCTTGTTGAAATTGTCAGAAATATTGAAACTAATCTTGTGAACTCCAATGTAGAATCATTTTAGCAGCAATCACCAATTACTTACGGTAGTGCTTGTCAAACAAAAATACAATTCGTGGGTGTACTTGTCAAGATTGGCATACCATGATAAGATCTGGTTCATACCCTCTTCCCAAAAAATTGGGTTGCTTAATCGACTGTAATTTGAAATTTAGACCCTTATGTAGGGAGCATCGTACATCCCTTAACTAAGTACTAGACTTTGGGTCTTTTCAAAAAGAAAGAAAAAGATATGTATTAAACTTTGATTACAGAAAGTAAGAGTCATTTTCTTTTCGTGAATTGTGTTTCTTTAAAAAGACAAAACCAGAAATATGAATTTTCATGGGATAATATTGATGACGCAATATGGAAAATAGGTTATAAGAAAAATCATTAGAATGATATTGTTGTTGATTATTGCAGGATTTTCTTATTATACGGCCAACCATTTCGGCAGAAAATTAGTATAATAACTGCTACTAAACAAAAAGGGGAGCTATACCCATATTTTAAAATGTCCACTACATCTAGTTTTCAATTTGACGACGGCTTAAGTCCTTTTCTCACACCCACACAAATTGAATTAATTAATTAGTCTACAGGCTCCACCAATTCGTGTTCACTAAAAGGCAATGGATTTCCTTTAAGATTTGGAAATTATATCATAGTTCATAGAATGAAACTTGATTTCCTCAACTTGTTCTCCTACAATCACACTATTTTCTCAAATAAAGCATTAAATTAATTAATTAAATGTAGTTTAATTCATTTAAGCAATGTAATTGCCAACATCTTTTCACAAGGGTAGTTAAGATTCTCTTTTTTACATTCAACAACTCCACATTCCCTCTTTATATTCTAGTAACAAAACATAATATCAATTTAATTTTCCATCTTTATATATTTTTTCAATTTAATTTTTTTTATTTTTGGGTAAACTACACTAATAACCATTAAATTATAGATAAATTTTCGTTTTCAACACATAACTAAAAAAATAACGATTTGATGACTTACGTTTTGAGAATTATTTTTCTTGGTTACCCCAACGCTGAATACTAATGGAGACATTCTTTTAATAGGTTTAATAACGATGATAATCCTCAACTTTCAATATTTTCTGTAAATTTAACCCTAAATTTTTATAAAAATATTAAAACATTTAAAATTTTAACAAATGTATATATATAAACATTTTATTCTTAACAATTAAAATTTTCAACAAAATTTGTTGGCAAAATTTTCCAACAACATTTTAACATTAAAACTGATGGATATTTCCAGTGCCATTTGTATTTCTCCTGCATAGTGTTTAATGAAAAATGAGACCTTGTAAATCTAAACAACCTCAGACCAGCCTTTCCAATAACGTTATTTTACTGTTGTTTCTTCCCTTTCAGTGTATTCTAATTTAATCAATCATCTGATCCAGAAATGCATTCTCATGAATAAGATCTTTTGCTCCTCCTTTTGTCTTTTTATTGCATTGCATGATTTTAACCTTTCTTGCTCACGAACTGAATGGCGAGGTTGATGCTGAACCCAACTTGGCTGTCAAACTTGCTGGTGAGGTCTGGTTTTAACCATTTTGCTCTTTATCATATGAGATCTTTCTAACCCTTGCAGAAGTTTTCTGGTTTGTTATAGAATATGTTTATTTATAAAACACAAATGAGCGAAGGATTTTGTTCCTAATTGGCTAAACTTTTGTTCTTGTGTAGGTGCAAAATTTTGCATTCAAACCCCAAAAGTTGGTACTATTGTTGGCTTCAAGCTCAGCTCTGAAAAGGAACAATGCAAATACCAGTTTTAGTTTTGTTTGTGGCAGAGGCATGTTAATGGGGTATCAAATTCAAATGGTATTCATTTTGGTTTTATTTTAAAGCCTTATTCTTCACATTGTTCTGGGAACCTAAGATCATGTGAAAGGAAGCGAGAGAGTTCCTTTTTTGAGAAATCCATTAAGGACTAGATTTACCATTCTTGAGTGTTATCTTGGGTCCCTCTTCACCACTCCAGGTTTCCATCTTATTCCAATAAAGAAAGATTAGGGTGTAATTGGGTAAAATTGTTCAGGATTGAATCCAAATGACATACATTTAAACAAATGTGTTTAATTCTATAGAAAATGTTCTTGGAAAATTTTGCTAAGAAATTTTGTTGAAAATTTTAATGGTTGAGAATATAAATGTTTATGTATATTTGTTAAATTTTTAGATGTTTTTATTATTTGTTATGAAAGTTTAGGGTTAAATTGATAAAAAAATATAAAAAGTTAAGGACTGATTTTGTTATTAAACCAATTAAAAAATTCCTCCGAATTTAACCATAAGGTGACAATTTTTTTCTCAAAATGTTAGTCAACAAATCGTTGTTTTTTTATAGTTAATTGACCAAAACGAAAACTTATCTAGTTGAGCGATTACTGCTATTATTTATTTTAGTTAAATTTGACCCTCAACCTATTTAATTTGACCATCGACCTTTCAAAATGAGTCAAATTGTTATTTTTTTAATAAAAATACTGACTAAAATATTAAAATTTTAAAATTGCATAATGCATAACAATTCACATGTACTCCATGCTAATATTTGTTAGATTTTTTCAATTTCGTTAATTTTAATTTTTTATTTTAAATTCTTTGTTGATGTAGCATATAAGATAAATAGTGTCATGTCAATATGAATTGTGCTTGGATTGCCACGTAGGTTATCAGGTCAACATAGTTGAAATATTAATATTTTAGTCAATATTTCAATTAAAAAATAATTTAACTCTTTTGAAAGGTTAATGATCAAATTTAGCTAAAGAATGAAGGCCAAATTTAACAAAAGATATAAGAATTAAGGGTTAAATTTGAAATTATACTTTATAATAAGCTACACAAATATTTTAAAAACAATTTAGTATGTATTGACACATCATTGAGTTAAATTATATAGATAATATTTTGTTTAAAATAAATAGTTAAACAAAAATTTTAATGTAAATAAATTGAAATAGATTAGATGGGTAATGTTTTCTTTAAAATAAACTAGGTAAATATTTAATTAGATAGCCATAAAATTTAAAATTAGATATGTATTTAATTAACTAAATACAAATTTAATTTGATAATTTATTCATTTGATTTAACTTAAATAAATATTTATTTAATTTTAATTTATCTATGATCTATATTAGTATTTATTTTAACATAATTTTTTAAAAATCAATTAGCACTTTTATAAAAGAAGTGTTTCTAAATTAGATGATTTATCTGTGCTTCTATTGTTATTTTAAAATAATTATTATATATTTAAATTATCTGAAATAATATTATCCGAAAAATTGAATATAACAATTATTATAAATATTTTTATACAACAATTAAATATTTAAAATATTTTATTTAAATAAAAATAATTATATTTTAAGATTGAAAGCAAAAGAAAAAAAACATTATCTACTTTTATAATCCAAAATTAAGAATTAAATATGTTTTGAATTTATTTAAAAAATTTATTCAATTCAACTATAAATAGGTTGATTATGTAAATGTTTTGCTTTGATGTTTTAAAATTTTTTATTTGGTCATATCTTCCTTTTAAGTTATTTTAAGGTACTAAATGAGATGTTGCATCTCTTCAGCATGAAGAAAATAAATCATTCAAAAGTATCTAAAGTTATAAATGTATGATTAATTTTATATATTTTATTATTAAAATTTTTAGTTCGTATATATTTATTCTCATTAATTTAATATGTAAACTTATGTTGTCTATTTGCTTTTGTAATGTTTATATATATAAATAAGAGATATCATATTTTACAATCGAATAAATATTTTAAAAATAATTTATATGTTTTCAAGTTAATTGACATAAATTTTATTTAGGCATACTAATAAATTTAACCTCTGTGATTGACTAAGATATTAAATTTTAAATATATCCACCGCATAACAATTCACATGTACTTTATCTTTCTTTAAAAAAATCAACTTTCTATAATTTTTGAGTTATCTATTTTCGAATATTTTATAGAAGAAGATTAGTCCTATCGGAATCTAAATATATCCATCACATATTAATACATCAGTCTGATATGCTGAAAGAATTGGGTAGTAAGTTTGAAGCTTTAATTATAATTATGTTAATTAAATAAGAAATGAATAAAGGAACGAATTCAACTCTTTGGGCGGTTTCACCAACGTTGTAGCTTCAAAGTTGAATGATTATACGATAAAAGAATGTTTTTTTTTGGCTGAAAATCGTTTGAGCATGATATAAATGTGAAAATCACTTTAATCAACCCAACATCTAGCAGAAAGCATCTGAAATTAGTTTAACCAACTTTTGAAAAGTTCTTTTAAAATTACGGTCTATTTTAAGAAGTATTTTTAAAAATTTGGTTTAAGATTTAACAAAATATATTTTAAGAATTAAAATATTAATTTTAAACATGATATTATAAAGTAACAAATATAAATTTAAATAAAGTTCAATTTAGTTAATCTTATGATATTTTAGTAAGAATATAAAAATAATTTATTATAACTTCTTGTTAGTATTTTAATATATGAAATATAAATTTTAAATATTTTTAAACAATTAATATTAATTATTTATGAAATTTAATTAGAATATATAAACTATATTTTAAATATTTAAATATAACCATTAAATATTTATAATTAGATATTAACACATTTGTATTATTTTATTTTAAAATGTAATTTGAATATATAACCCATATTAAATGTTAACATAACATAAAGAACATAAACCTAACAAATTAAAATATTATATTATTTGAATTAAAGTTTCAAAAAGGTAATATTTATATACCAAATATATATATACTAAAAATTTTACATTAGCATTTGCAATTTAAAGGGAATTCATTAAATCGGAAGCTATAGCATCCCTTGTTAATTCCATTTCAAAACCACTTGAATTGTTTGATTCACCACAACCATCATCATCATCATCATTTTCTCCATCATGCACAGATTCTAGATCAATAATATTCTCATATGCCCTATTAATATTTTCGTATTCCATAAAATCTACATCATTTTGATGGACATGTTCTCGGATAAATTTGTGTATCGCCATTGTAGCAACAACGATCATCGTTTGCTTTTCAAAACTATAACTTGACATATCCCTTAAAATAACCCATTTTTTTATTCTAAACACCAAAAGTTCGTTCAATCACACTACGTAATGATGAATGCGAATGATTGAATATCTCTTATTTACCATATATAGGTCTATCTCAATGAAAGTCAGGTAAATGATATCACTGTCCTCTATATGGTCCAAGATAATATTTCATTTAAGGATATCTAGAATCAACAAGATAATATTTTCCTACATGTCATAATATAACAAACAATTAATTCAAGAGTTGTTTTTTTTTTTTAATTATCAATTAAAGAACTTATACTTTATTATTTAAAAGAAGAAGAAATAAATGAAATATCTTGCCATTTGGTGAGTGAGAAAATTTTTATTTTGGATCTTGAATTACATCAAGAAATATTCTATTATCATGCGCAGATCCTTCCCATCCAGTCATAACAAAGGTGAACACATATTAAAATAACATACTACCATAACATTATGAGTCGGGACACCTTTTCTTCTAATGTAGGGAATTTGTTCATTTGGTGGAAGAATATCGGCAATATGAATACCATCAATTGCACTTATGCAATCCTGAACAACTAATCATATTAGTCTCATGCATTTTTTTAATCGACAAAAAATATTAAAATATAATAATATAATTTTTAATTTCAACCTTAAAATACGACATATATTTAGAATCATTATGTATTTGTTCGAGTATTGAGCTAAAAAAAGATCATCGAGTGCAATGAGATCAATGGTTATCCTTGAAACTTTCTCAAGCACAATTGCAAAGTATCGACTTATTGTTGCTCCAGACCTTTGAATATTTCTCAACATTGGGAAACGTTTGCATTGGTGCCTAAGATGTATAAAAAAATTCTCAACATTTCACGAGAAGATATGTGTCTTGAAAATTGTATCTTGTCCCCAAAAATCTCAACAAACTTGTGAATACAATTTTTGACACACTAAAATTAATCATACAATGTGATTCATGACCGTCAAGGATCTCTCGAATCCATGTCTCACCTAACTGTTTTGAATCCATGCATGGTTGCTTCAGTATATACTTCTCATAATGTAATTGCACAAAAGAAGATGCAACAACAAATAACCGGTTAAAACATTCCATGTGTTGTAAAATCTCTTTCTTTTCCCTTTCATCATCACTTTCATCACCGCTGGAATTGTCAATCATACTCATCACATGTGAACAAATTTTATATCCAAAATCAAATATGAAAAACTATTGATAAAACTAGATTACACATAAATAAGTAGAACATAAATTCAATATCCAAAAACTAAACATAAACAACTATTGATAAAACTAGTTTAGCATTGTTGTTTAGTCACATAGTAGATATCTCAAGACTCTAGAAGACTAGAAAATTTTCAACTCTCCTTCATTTTTGTCTTAAGCCACAAAGCTCTAAACTTGGGACTAATTAATAAAAACATAATTCGCTTTTCCTTATTGAGTAATAATTTCAGTGAGAAAAAGTATAGCAGACTAGCTTCAGAAACTTCTTCTATCATGCTATCAAGCACTTTGACTACTTGTAGAATATCATATGGATCCATAGCAGGAGTCAAACTATATGTGGCTTGACTCATATTGTCAGCTGCATTTTTCAATTTGATTGGACAATCTTGTAGCCTCTCCAATTTAAATTATAATATGAAAGCGTAACAATTTAATTAAATTTATGCTAAATTTAGTACTTTTATATTCTTGAGAACTCAATATGAAATTTATAGCTTTTTGGGTGTCTCAGTCCAATTGCCTTGGGCTTCAAAGAGGCAATTCAACCCAGAATAAAATAGCTCAGCAAACGTAGAGGTCCAGCAAATCCACCTAGAGAAGCCCAACTGTCCACTCAAGGGTAAAATGGTACCAAAGACTCATTCTCCACCTACCTTCCTTAAAATAAGGAAACATGCTGTCACCTTCTCCACAATACAAAGGTCAACCATCTTAGGGAGAAAATTAAGGGATTTCCTCGCTAAAACTAGCAAGGGACAGTTAGAGCCTTCAAGTATAAATACAACCAACATTTTCTCATTCAATCATCACTTGATCATCCATCATCCCTCATTCATTCATTTCACCCTTTCATCCTTCATTTTCATTTTTGCATTCTCTCTACATTTGAGAGAAAGTTGAGTAAGCAATTTTAGAGTGTTAAAGCTCTCAAGGCCGACCACCTAAGTACTAATTTGCACCGAAGAAAAAGAGAAAAAAAAAAAGAACCAACCACGAGCAGGGTCACGGAGAACCACCAGATTCTACTTGGAATTTTTTCTTTCCTTTGATATTTATTTTTGTTATAATTGAAAAACATGATTGCAATGTATTCTATTGCTTTTGATTTAATAATGATGACTTAGCCTTGTTTATGCTAGAATGATTGCACATTCTTGATTTATATTGTTCATAACGTGTTTTTAATGTTCTGTGCCTCAATTGATTATTCATCCAAATAAAATCATAGACATGTTGCTCATGCATAATAAATGTTTGATTGCACTTGAACTAGTTATTTAATCAGAACCGAATAGTAATTAATGGACACAATATTTGGATGGTGCATGTTTGATCATTTAATATGAAATTAGGTCAAATTAATGTGATTAAATTATTTCAATATAGACATATCACTGTTACGTCGCAGAATTTTTAAGGAATGATGCTATATAATATAATATTTAGTTAAATATGACATAGACATATGTATAGTGACTAATAGATAAACATACGACTTAGACGAAGCTTATGACTAAAGATTCTAAGTTAATAAATAATTCAGTTGCCATAAAGATTCTAAGTTAATAAATAATTCAGTTGCCATGGACTTTTCTGGAACATTTATTAAACATTGTTGTGAATAACTTAAATTAAGGAGTGTAATTATTCTAGCTCATTAATGTCATTTGTTAAACCTTGAGATTTGCTGCTTCATTTTACATTTGCATTTTTATTTTTATTTGCATATTTAGTCATTATTTTTGTTAATTAGTTAAATCGTACTTCACCCTTTATCTATTTTTTAATCACTAACTTGCCAATTGAAATTTTACAATATTTGCCTATACAGTCTTTGTTGATACAATACTCTTACTCACTAGTTTATTACTTGTTGACGACTGTGTATACTTGCACATCATCAATTAATTTCACAACAACTATGTATGCGTGAATAGTATAATTGATGTATCAAAAGCCTAAGTTCAATTGATAATAGAGCTGAAAGCTAGTATATTGACTAAATAATATTGTAATTAATATGCGAAGAACCGAAACTTAATTACAAATTATATGAACCCTAATTATATATGTTCAATCGATCTCTTAGTTATCTGACACATTCTTTTTGGATTGCATTAGAACCGATACATTGAATAAATAAAAGCGATGAGTTAAACAAATAGATCACATATATCACTATTCGTTGTGAATGCATTTTCTCTCTATAAGCAAGAGATGACTTAAGAGATTAAATTAATTTCTTCAAATTATTATTTAATTGATTGTAATTAAATAATTGAAGTTCGAAGTTTATATTAAATTAATTAGTCATTGTAGTTTTATTAATCGAGACAATTAAATTTATTTACTCATAGATTCTAGTATGGTAAAGTTGTCATTAATTAATTAAAATAAATAATATTATGGGAATAGAAAATTGGTTATTGAGTTGGATAAATTATATGAGTTGGTTAAAAATTCAGATAACATATATAATTATACACAATGCATGAGGCAGACCCAATAGCTCATCTAGGGGGTGATAGGCGACAAACCCTAGTCCTGGAGAGGGTTGTCGCCGCCCACCACATATGTGTATTTTCTATTTAAATATTATTATTTACTTTTTCTTGTTCAACTAGAATTTTTTTTCTCTATAAATAGAGAGTATGAGCTAAACTAAAATATATCATTCTTCAAAGTAGTAACTGTGTCAAAATTTAGTAAAATTGATTCCCAAATAAATTTTGAATTTTTGAAAACTCAATTTTGGTTTCTTATGTTATAGAGAAAATTGATTTTCTCCACTAGAAAGTTAAACAATTTTAATTAAATTATTGGTTCATGTATTTAGTGTCTGGGGTTTTAAAATAGTGGAGAAAATCATGTTGGTAAAAAGTCCCAAAAAGCCCGTTTGCTGTCTATTTATTTTATCCTACCCTTTTTGTTAGTGGTTCAAAGTTCCTTATATTTCTCATTCATCCTATTCTTTGCCGTTTTACAAGCGTATCCGAGCATAGCAGAATTTTGTTCTCTTATTACAAGTCTTGTGATATAGTGTGATATATTGTGATATATATATGATATACGTAGAAATCTCTTGAGCAAGGAATACCTATTTGATTTGAATGATTCATAATCCATATGATTACTCATATGGAAATTTACAAAGTCTTCCTTTTGAAGATCCAAGAAATTCCTGTTCGAGACTTTTAATTTAATAGTTTTTCATTTTTTTTTGTTTTCATTTTTAATTGACATAGACCTAAGTTATCTAGTATTATGAGGATAATGCGTCGGTAATGGTCGGGATAGCTCAGTTGGTAGAGCAGAGGATGAAAATCCTCGTGTCACCGGTTCAAATCAGTTCTGGCATATGATTAATTTGTATGAGTATCTACTCTACAAATTAATTGATATGGATCGACATAATAAATACTTATCTAGATAGGTATCGAGAGTAAACCCTTTCTTTATTTATTTTATTTTGTATTTTTTCTCTTTTAAAATGAGCAAAGAGTCTATTCTAATGTGTCTATTATAATGTAGTAAAAGACAAAATTTGCTTATCTTTCCTCTTCATTTTATTTGTTCACACTGCGGCTTCTCACATTCAAAAGAATGGTAATACTTCATACATATTTAATTAAAAGATTAAAATAGTTGGTTGAAAGGCCCAACAAAAGACGGGTCTAGAGGAGTTCAAGGATAGAAATAACCAAGACTCATCTCACTACTGATACAAATAGAAGCCGATCCCTTTCATTTATTTCTTTGTATTCTCTTTCATATTCCATTTCTTCATTCCTCCTATGCGACTCTCTAGAGTTCATCTAAGTGATGTCTGCGATACAAAGTTCACGATGCAGAACCCTTGTTGTTCATCCTATTGTCTCGGCTCGTCCGAAATAAAATAAATAAAAAAGTCTCTTCCAAAATCGAGAATCTCAATGATGTATTGTCTTTTATTTCTTTTTATTTATTAGCCTATCCATAAGTATACAAATGAAACCTCAATTCCTCTGTTTGAGCTAGAAGAAAATGTACAAATATTCCTTGAATATTCGAAGTTGTAATTAGTTTCTTATCATTCAATGAGCATCTTGTATTTCATAAAAATTAGGGGCAATGTAATCCTTACGTAAAGGCCACCCTATCCAACTTTCGGGCATTAAGATACGTTTCAGCCGTGGATGATTTTCATAAGAGATTCCTAACATGTCATAAGATTCTCGTTCTTAAAAATCTGAACTTTTCCAAACCCAAAAAACAGACGGAATTCTAGGGTTACTCCTTGGAGCAAATACTTTTATACATACCTCTTCCGGTTGATCTCCACCATACTCTATTCTCGTAAGATGATACACACTGGCTAACAATCCGTCTGGTGCTACATCATAGGCACATTGGGAACGTAGATAATTGTAACCATGTACATATAAAATAACAGCAATGGAATGCCAATCCTTAGGCTTTATTTGTAAAGTCTCTATCCTTGGTAATCGAAGCCCAAAGATCTATGAACTAGCCCGTGTTTGACTAGCCAAGCGGATAAACGATCCTGCATCTTTTATCTCTCCGTACTTTTCTTTTTATTTGTCATTTTCTAAGATAAATATTTTGCATTTATGATGAAATCAATTTATGAAGATTAATTCGTTGTTTGTTTTGTAAAAAATCCTACCTAATTCACTAATTAGTGGGAAGATAGTGAACCCTTGTAGTTGAAAAATGTTTGGGAGGAATCTCAAGTAGATGGAGGTTGATAGAGCAATCCTTGATTATAATTTCAAATACGAGTACTACGTACAAGACAAAACTTGTGATTGGTAGTAAAACACCGATCCCCTGTTGAGATCTAATTCAATCTTCATAGATTTCATGAGATATTTTCTTTAAGTTTTGTTATAGCATCTATAAGCGCCTCGGGTTTAGGGGACAGCCCGGCAAATAGACATCCACGGAATTAGCTTATCGACCCCGAACAATACTATAAGAATCGATCTTGGACATCCCTCCTGTAATTGTACACGCCCATAGCAATAACATATTTAGGTTCGGGCATTTGTTCATATAATCTCACTAAAGAGGCGCCATTTTCATTGTTCTTTGTTCTAGTTTGTTAAAATTAGGTCTACTGTCTAGGACTCGATCTTAGTACCAGCTCATAATGATCAAAGTCAAAGCGTGAGCCTATTAATGAAGCAAATTCAATAAAGCAACAACTGGTGCCATAAAGAAGCGGCCATAAACTGGAGAGTCTTGACCGATTTGAAAGATCATTTAATGTAGTTGAAATAACTGAATTTTGGGTTGTTCGATCAAGTAAGGGAAATTCGATGGAATTCATACTCAATGTTATTATTATTTTGACTTTTTTCTTTCTTTTTATTATCTGAATATTCAGGAACTAAGACCATTCCAATGCTCCTTTTCGTCATGCATAAACTGAACCAACAATTAGGATAAGCACGAAAATGAAAGCTTCTATGAATATGGGTACCCCCAATACATTGAAACTCATTGCCCATGGATAAAGAAAAACAGTTTCAACATCAAAAACAATAAAAACTAGAGCAAACATATAATAACGGATTCGAAATTGTAACCAAGCATCGCCCATTGGTTCTATACCCGATTCATAACTAGAAAGTTTTTTTGGATCTAATTGGGACTAAAACTCCAAAAATTAGAAATGCCAAAATAAGAATAGCACTTGATATTATTAGAAATGTCCAGAAAATATCATATTCGTAAAGCAGAAACATAGACGAACTACTATGAATGTGAAAAATAGATCGGATTAGTCGCTTCGACCTGGAATTCATTGTCAAACTGTTTGTTTAGTCAAAACAACAATTCAGTTTGATCGAATCGTCTAGTTTCACTTGTTTGTTGTGTTTCCATGTTGCATTTTAAGATTTATTGATTGGAATTAATCCTATTTTATTTACATTCCACTTATTTCGATTTCATTTCGATATAGTACTAATTTGTATAGTACTAGTATAAATATATATTTCTACTATATATAGTATAATACTATACAAATCCAAAACAAGTAATACTTTTTCGTTTTCACTTCATTTGATTTTTCTAAATAAAAGGAATTCTAATATCTACCTAATATCTAATATTTATTAGAATTTTAGAAATAAAAACTTTTAATTGAAATTCTATTTATTCTAAATAGAAATTGAAATTATAGATTTTGAATAAATAGAAATTTTTATTTTATATCTATTTATATAGAATCAATCTAAAATCAATCTACCATGAGGATTAATTAAGAAAATGGGTTTTGTTTATTTTATTCTTATCCAAGAATAAAAAAGAGTGATTGGATCCTTTGAAATGCGCTTTTGTTTTCGTGGTTATACTCGAGTGATCTCCCGTGAGCGAGCTTATGGGAATGATTTGAACCAAGCAACTGAAGCGACCAATTCCAATCAACAAAGAATACAATAATTAGGAAAAAAACTATACAACTTTTTATTTTTAGTTGTATTTGGATATTCTTTATTGTTTTAGTTTGCTTTAGTTTTAAGAATATTATTTTCATTTCATTTTTCTTAATTTAATAAATTTAATGAATATTTAAAATTAATAAAATAGAAAATTCGAAAATATAAGGCTATACGGACTCGAACCGTAGACCTTCTCGGTAAAAGCAGATTGAACTGATTATTATCAAAATGATTGACCTATTTCAAAGACCCAACATGCATTTTTTTTTGCATTGGGCTCTTTCATTAACGATAGAAATATCGGTTAGTCTACCGTATATATATATTTTTCTAACAAAAAAAGAACACGGTTCCGTGTGTTTCGATTCATTGTGCTCGATTCATTCTCGATACATGAGCACTTCCAAAGTGTTTCAAAGAGGGAAGGGTTATCTTGACGTAGGCCCGCTTCGCCTAGATCAACCTAAGTTAAATGGAGTCTCTACCATCCCGATTAAAAATCAAACATGAAACTTCATACACCTTAAGAGTCATAGGACGAAAAGAGCATTTTTGAGGTCCTTATACTCATTATGCCTAGCATTGAATAGACCGGGTACTCACCCTATCAATATCTCAAATCATGATGGGTTCAATTCGGATCTTGCCTAAACAGCACCCAAATCGGACCGAACCATTTGTCAGGCTATTATTCTCTTTTTCTACCCACATTCTTTTATTGATTTTCTATCTTTTTCATCCTATTCTATTTTCGATTTCAATTTTCAAATTTTTCGTTAGATCAAAATCTGATTTCACTTTTGATTGTATTTGATTCTATTGAATCGGCAGAATCAAAATAGGATGTATAAACGAAAGCTCTGTTTCCACGAAAATTTTTTTGATTAACCAACTCATTACGAAATCGGTTGATAGCCTCGACTCGTGTCCTAGCCCGTCTGAGAGCTAGATTTGCCTCTTGCCTTTAGCTTTCCTCAAGTTAGTTTCCGCTATTTCAAGAGCTTGCTGAGCTTCTTGTGGATCAATGTCACTACCCTTCTCCGCATCATTTACTAAAATAGTGATTTCATTGTTGCCTATTCTAGCAAAACCACCCATCGAGCCATCGTTAACCATTGGTCGTTAAGGCGTATTCTCAAAATACCTATATCTACATTTGTGGCAATAGGCGTGATTTGGTATACGCCAATTTGTCCACTATTAGTAGATAAAATGATTTCTTTCACTTCGAATCCCAAACAATTCGATTAGGGTAAGTACGCAAAGATTTAAGGTCATTTCTTCAATTTGCTCTCCATTTCTAAGTTCGTAGCCTTCGCAGTAGCTTCGTCGATGTTACCTACCAAATAAAAGGCTTGTTCGGAAGACCGTCTAATTCTCCGGAAAGGATCAATTTAAATCCTCTAATTTTCTCGCTAGACCAACATATTTCCCGGGAACCGTAAATACTTCCGCTACGAAAAAGGGTTGTGATAAGAAACGCTCAATTTTTCGCGCTCTTGATACTGGTTAAGCGATCCTCTTCGGACAATTCGTCCAACCCAAGGATAGCTATAATGTCCTGAAGTTCTTTGTAACGCTGTAAGGTTTGCTTAACCCTTTCCGCAGTTTCATAATGTTCCTCACCAACGATTCGAGGGGAAATGACCAAATTCGCTCAACCCAAATATACAAATACTAAATTGATAGAAATTTATTGTTATAAATAATACAAAAATTATTTTTTCACTATACAACAAAATCGTATTCTTAATCAAAATTTTTGAACAATAAATAGTCTACAACTGGATAAAACCGACCGCGTTTTATGCAAATGATAAATTAGATTATCTTTCAAATTATTACTTTATTTGTTGATATTCATCTTTTATCATTATCAACAAAATAAATTGATATTATTTTTAAAAATAATTTAATCGAAATAGCCAAAGGAGTGTCTATGGAATATCAATCTATTTTAATTTATTTAAGGATAATTATCGTCTAAGGACCATAGGTAATTAATCACTTTATTTTACAAGCTTTTATTAGAGTTAAACTCGAATTCCCAGCTCAATATCGAAAGATAATAACAATGAATCACCATTTCAAAACTGCCAAGTCTCCATAACCGTCTTCAAAGTGCGGAAAGAAGTGCCAACATTTAAAACCACACTACAAGGTACCCGAAAGCTGTGCACTACCAATCTTTACTTATTTTTAAGGCAAGCCCCAAATTATTCACCATTAATAAAAGCATATCGGAGAATTGATTGGATTACTATTCTCATGTGATCATATGCTCGATGAGTGAACATTAAACCAACATCAGAAATTATTTGAGCTGTATTCATTCATCTATTGAAAATCAGTATATACATTAATCAATTTATTTAAACCATTTAAATTGTCTTCATTTGATAATCTTTTCCCTTACAGTCGATGAATATTTGAGATAAAAACTAGTATTGGGGTAATTAACAAGCGCTACAAATTACGTGCTATAATTTCCTGACGCTCCATTTCTGCTCGGAAACTTGCAATGAATTCCTCAGCTCTTGCATCTATTCCATACAGCATAGGCGATGCCAATCCCACCGACTCCAACTTATCATCTCCCTGCTTTTCTCCTTCATTGCTTGTTCCAGCCTCTGCAGCTTCATCAATGAGCTTCTTCTTGTTCTTCTCTAATGGCTGCTGATGAATATACTCTACCACTCCACTCACCGGCGCATCTTTAAACAGCTTATCTATGTAAACCGGTGCCGCCGCTTTATTAACGGAGAGGTAGTACCGTTGGTACCCAAAAGGAAGAGCACGACGTCTCCGGCTGCTCTTAAGCTGAAGGCGTTGCCCTAAGAACAATGAAGGCCTTGTAGTTTTGGAAGCAGCTTTTTGTAGCTTCTTCCCATTATTCTTGGGTTTTTTGAAAGCTTTGGATTTGTGAAGCTTGTGTAGTCTGGTTTGAAGTTTGGAAGTAAAACTTTTCCATGCCTTCTTGGCTGGAGGAAACCTTATGCTGAAGCAAGACATGAACAAAGAGATGGAAAGATGAGAGCAGAGATCCGCTAAAGGGTGTTAAAATTGCTTCTTTATAAAAAAAGAATTATAATGATAACAGATAGCTTAGAATATTTGCTCTTATTCGTATTCTCTCTGTGTCTTTATGGGAGTCGCTTAGGTATTACGCTATTTGCTTGACGCAAGAAATATTAATAAGATAGTGGGAAAATTGGTGGCCGTAAAGTAAACTTTGTTTATTTGATTAAGATTAATAAACCAGCTTAGATACTAAGCTAATGCAACCGACAAGTTGGAAATCACATTTTATCCTTCAACTAACCATTTGCAATTTAAATACTATTTTAAATTGTGCTTATATTTAATAGCAAAAGAAATAAACTGTAATTGAAGTTCAGTGGAAGTATGCGAAATCTATGTACTAAGACAAGAAAGGAGAGAAGTTTTTTTTTAAAAGCAAAAAGAAAAGATGAATATTTGGATTAGTAATTGGGTTTATTCGAAAAATCATGTTTCATCTTCATTAATTGTTGGAAATTACAGCACAAAGTATACAAGTAACAAACAAAATCGTAAATGTAGAGAGGTTTTTGAATAAGAAAACAAGTAAATCAAATTGGCAATAAAAATGAGTGAACCTAATTGTTTCTAATCTTTATGTTTAGTTCTACTTTTTCGATGTCATCTTCAAATAATTTCTAAGCCTTTTTCAGGCTTAATTATATTTCTATCTATTCTTTTACACAAGGACCTTTTCCACGCAACACATATAGGTTATCTTGCCTTTGCAGTTTCCCCACTTTTTTGGTTATTATAAAAGTATTGCAACAGCCAATGATCAGTCGTCATTGCTGATAAATGTTGAAGAGCATATTTTCTTTATGCTTAACCATATAAGACCAAGTTTTGAACTTTCTTTCATGCCACTTTTGTTGCGCTTGGAAAATGGAGTGTGTTAGATTCTATAGCCGGGGAAGTTTCAGAAAGCATATGAACCTAAAACAAACATGAAAACAAATGTAAGAAGCAACACAAGAAAAAGTTGTACAAAACTCTCACCCAAAAATAACATAAATGTTGTAGGAAGTTAGAAGATGACATACAAAAATAACAAACTTAATTGTTCAGCTGATTAAATTTCGTTTTTTACGGCAATATAACAACTAAGCTGTAATTCAAAGTCACATCGAGCAATATAGTTTCCTTTTTTTCTCTTTTCAGCAGTCATTCCCTAACGCTGCCTGCACAAAAGATGCATATAATCTTTGCATTCATCACTTTGGGAAAAATGGGAAACCAGTAAGGGTTTGGTTTATGAGTACAACAAACCAAAATCGCCTGCTACATGCTTGCTTGAAAGTTAATAAAGTGGGATCTATTTGGATGCCTTGATATGGATTTAAAATCAAAGCAATATACTAATGAGACACTGATTGTATAAGCAAAAACTCAAAGTTTTGAGATCTTGAATGCCTAATTTCTAGTCTTACATGCTAGTCTTACAACGTATGAACGTTATGTGTGAGTTTTTACCCAAATTATTTTGGATCTAAATCTCACCATATATAGATCCTACCTGGGTATATTCATATTTTCAATCCGTTGTACTTCGTTTCGAGTTGAATCTACTTCTAATTGATCCAACATATATTGACTTGTCATTTGTATTGTAGTTATAATTATATTTGATGAGATGACTCGGTCATGGAACAAATCTTTTGTGTGTAACAATGCATAGGTTCTTCAAGACCTGGTTTAATTTGCATTTCCTTGCATAAATTAAATGTGCATGAAAGCAAGAGAAATAATTTGCCTTTTAGGGTTATACCATTTTTTTACGTCAACAGGTCCAACCCTGCACTATTTGTTAACATCATGACGGGCTTTAAAAGAGTAAACGACCAGCCATCATCTAATTTTTCGACACTAATAAGGGCCCCAATTTCCCTTGAACATTTCTGCTACTACCAAACAATAGCTCTCGCCATTTCCATTCTCTCTACTCGCAGTCCCAGTGAGCACAGCAATGCCGGCTCCAGCAGATTACTAGGACCCTGCCAGGCCCCTCACTTATTGCAATACGAAATGAAGCAAAATGTATTAGAAGAAACAATATGCACCATGAGATTTAAGCAAAAACATGAAGAATAAAGCTGATTTCGGGTCAAGGGAAGCTGGAAGAATCAACACAGTACACCAGCAATATTAAGTTCCCAATAATCCTTCAATACCTCGACATGCATGAGCGCCTAAAAGGACCAATGAGAAATATCTTTCATCGAATTCACATTTAATTTGCGATAATCTACCAAATTGACAAACTAAAAATAAAAAGAACAGAGTCGTACTGCTTCAAGCAAAACTAGCTTCTCCTATCGCCTTTTAAGCTAGTATCAACCCGAATACTACTAAATACAAGCATCATTGGCAACGGAAAAGCGTCTGGTTAGGCGTGCTGCGGCATATTCCGAGACCAACCCTTGAATCATCAGAGTCTTCACTTCCCACGCCGAGTAAGGGAACCCTTTCCTCGCATACGAGTTCAGCAATGCAGCACTCGCCTGCTTCAGCAGCTCATTGAACACGTTCCCTTCTTCATTCACAGCCCTTGATTCCAACAATGTCATATCCGATCTGTACCGCTCACTCGCTCTCGACCCGAATACGTTCGATACCGTTGATCCCTGTGGGACCATCCTTGGCCACGCCTCTCTCCTGCTGCTCCAGAACCTGCGGATAAGTAAAGCTCTCAACATTTCGCATCCCCCCAACTCAACTCGGTGCCATAACTCACCGAGACAATATTAAAAGAAAACACTTTCTTAAAAACTGTTTGGTTTCTGGGTAACTGTGAAAAATACCGAAACAAATAAGCATATTGATATTCTTTATGGGTTTTAAGAGAGAGAAAGGGCTTACTGAGGAGTGCATTTTCCTCGGGTTCTAGAGTAGAGAAACCCAGAGTGCCGTTTTAGAGTTGTTGTGGTCGTAGTAGATGATGAGACGGCTGCAAAGCAGGTGAGAGTGAGGAAGAGAATGAGTCGACTCAGTACAAGAGATATAGCCATTTTCATAACTTGTTCCAAGGAGTAGATCTAGAAGTGTTCCATTCCAAGGGAGGAGCCGAACCGCTGTTTGGGATCTGATGGGTTGGGGTGATTTTTCTTGTTGGGTTGTTCGAAACGTGGTGCAGTGCAGATAACCTGCTCCCTACTTCAAACTTACTTTTCAGTTGAGACTTGAGGAACTGTTCTTCATATCACGTGGCTACATTTTTCGAGATGGATTATTTTATTAAATTTTCTTTTGGACATGTTTGCCCTTAATCTTCCTAATATTTTACTGTTATTTAGCACGATTAAAAAATACAAAAAATTATATATGTTTTATTAAATGGTACATATGTGATGTAAATGGAGGGCAAATTACACATAAAAGTCTATTTTTTTAAAAAATTTATTGAAATGGACCCGGTAAATAATTATTTACCGGAAAACGCGTCCACATTAGTGCGATGTCAGGAGACGTGGTAGGAAAACGCGTCCCTGAGGAAGCGTTTTGCCTACGTGGACAAAAATTGCTCCCTCAAGGGCGCGCTTTATGTCCAAGTAGGCAAAACGCTTCCTGAAGGACGCGTTTTGCTCGTGTCTCCTACGGTAGGGTTTTGGGTTATTAGTTTAGGGTTAGGGTTAAGGTTAGGGTTTTAGTGTTTTTAAGTTTAGGGTTTTAGAGAAAAATTTTAAATAAATAAGGGATTAGGGTTTGTTAATTAAATTAATTAATTTTTTTAAAATTGGATTAGTTTTCGTGTTTATTGTTTTTAAGAAAAATCAAATAAATTAGGGTTTAGGGTTACTTGAGTAATTTAATTAAAAAATTTAAAAATCGATTAGGATTTAGAGTTAAGGGTTTTAAAGAAAAATTAAATAAATTGGAGTTCATGGTTACTTGAGTAAATAAATTATAAATTTATAATAAATTAGTTTAGGGTTTAGTGTTTAGGGTTTTTAAGTAAAAACTCAAATAAATTAGGGTTTGGGGTTTACAATTACTTAATTAATTTATTTGTTAATTTAAAGACACTCCCACGTGGACGCGCTTTTGCTACAGTGGCTCCTGAGAAAATAATTTCGAGTAGACATTTCTGAGCAAACAGTGTCAAAAACGCTTTAAGTAGGATACTTTGTCAGCAGAAGTACTGAAAAAAGCTCTCACGTAGACGCGCTTTTGCTACAGTAGCTCCTAAAAAATGATTTCGAGTAGACGTTTTTGAGCAAACAGTGTCAAAAACGCTTTAAGAAAAATGCTTTGTCAGCAGAAGTACTGAAAAAAGCTTCCACGTGAACGCGCTTTTGCTATAGTAGCTATTGAAAAAATAATTTCGAGTAGACGTTTCTGAGCAAACAATGTCAAAAACACTTTAAGCAGGATGCTTTGTTAGCAGAAGTACTGAAAGAAGCTCCCACATAGACGCACTTTTGCTACAGTAACTCCTGAAAAAAGCTCCCACGTGGACGCGTTTTTGCTATAGTGGCGCATGGCCTGAGGCTATAAGGAAGGCAAAATTTTCCCTCAGATTGCATAAGTTACTTACGGCAAAAAAAATTTAGAGAGGCTAAGAAGAATAGAAATTGAAGATAAGTGAACGTATTAGTGCTGTTATTTACTATGATGGTGAGGTTTGCCACACCGAGAACGGTGTTGTTTTTTGTCGGAGAATACAGTGCGACTGGTTTTTAACCAGAACATATATTTGACAGAACTTCGTAAAAGAATTAGGCGTAAAATATTCAAAACGACGCCAATGAAAGTTCTGTCTATTACGTATCGATTTTGTTCTACTGTTGGTCCCGTGACATATGACTCGTTTGACATAAAAGGTGTTCGTAGCTTGAAGGCAATGGTGCAAACTCTTCTCGCTAGTGGAGCACCGTATATTGAGTTATATGTACAATTTACATCGCCAAATGATGCACTTGCGACTGGTGTTCGAGAGGTATACACAACCCCTGCCTGATACTCGGTTAGTGGGTTACAAAACACGGAGCAGCCCATGTTTGGTAGCGGTGTGGAATACACAACCCCTACATGACACTCTATCGGTGGATGGGACATGCACCTCGGTGGGTCGATGTTTGATGCTGAAAATACGTACTGGGGAACAGCATTAACTTCTACTGGTTAACAATCTACATCCAATTAGGGACGTTATGAAACGCTCAGAAGAAGGGATGATGTACTCCCTACGACATCCACCGGTGAGGGGACCTCGTATGTTGTAGATGATAGTGGGTTAGAAGATGACTCTGACGTGGATCTACCTCGAGAGCCCGGGCCCGATGGTGCAGAAGTTGGATTATTTTCTGAACCGGAGCCTATTCCAACCGAATCTGAAGATGTTGAAGGGGGTTTAGATGAAGAAGAAGATCCACGATTGGCATACTCACATCCAGCCCACATGCATATTGTCGATCTGTCAGCATATGATGAGTTGGAGTTTCCAAACCTACCACACCGGTTGCATGATAGTACAAGTTTAGTACTGGATTCGATTGAATTTGAAGTTGGTAATCAGTTTTTCAACAATGATAGTTTTATTGGTGCTTTGAAATAACATAGCATCAATAAAAGCGTTAACTACCACATCGTTAAGTCCAAAACTGATAAGTTTGAGGCAACGTGTGCAGTGCAAGATGGTACATATTCATGGAAAATCTACGCCTTGTTAAGGAAAAGGACAGGATTGTGGGAGATTAAAAAGTACAAAAGTCTACATACATATACTGTAGGTACAGTATTTAGGGTTTCTGAATAATACTGTTATTATGTAATGTTGCATTATTTAATGTACTCTGTTTATAGGTATTTCACAAGATCATCTCAAGATGGATTCAGCTATGTTAGCTAGCTTGATACTGCCCATAGTGAAGGCAGATCCTAGGACTTCAATACTGGTGTTAATTGCCAATATTCGTAGCCAAATAGGGTACACGCCCTCTTACCGCAAATGGCAGTAGTGTCAAGTGCTAGAGAGATACGTCCCAGGTTGCATAATGGACCTTCAAACCGAACATTCATACTACAACGATCGATTACTACGTGGATGCCAAGTGTTCAAACGCCTGTTTTGGACTTTTAAGCAATGCCGAGATGCATTTCTATACTGCAAACCATTGGTACAAATTGACAATACCTTGATGTTCGGTAGATATACCTATCGGCTATTGGTAGCAGTGGCACAGGATGGCAGTGGGAGAATTCTTCCACTTGCGTTTGCAATAACACTGAGGGAGTCAGCTGATGACTGTGATTTCTTTCTATCTAGGTGAAGGAGGCATGTGTGGCCCCAACCTGACATTTGTGTTATTTCAGATCAGGGCACCGGCATACTAGCTGCAATTGATCGACAGGAAAGCTTATGGCAACACACACACCATCGATATTGCCTAAGGCACGTTGCTTCCAACTACTATAGGCAATATCCATCTAAGAGTGAACGACGACAAGTGACCAACATGAGTATTTAGTCTCTATTAATATAATTACATTTGTCATTTTAAATTTATTCTAATTGAAAGAGTGATATGTAATATTCGCTATGAACTTATATTGGCAAGGTATGAAATAAATAAAGACCGTTTTCATGAGATGTTGTCAGTTTTGCGTTCAATTAACGGCGAAGGCGCGGACTACCTTTGCAACATACCTTTCGAGCTGTGGGCACAAGCATACGATGGTGGCCTACGATATGGTCATATGACTTCAAACCTAGCTGAATGCATAAATTCTATTATAAAAGGAACGCGCCATCTACCGATAACATCGGTTGTGCGAGAGACATATTTTCGTTTAGCAGCCCTATTTCTAAAACAAGCAGGGAGTTATGCAGGCTAGATGCAGAGAGGCCATGTATGGTGCAGTAAGGTAGTGCAAGAAATTAACAAGGCCAAGGCGCGGGCGAACACCATGCACTCAGTCTGTCACGACTGAGAGAACTTATGGTTTCGCGTAACAGAGTTTGACAGACCGCACGAAGGTGTTATTGGTGGGCAATATCGGGTACACTTACGAAATAAGACTTGCGACTGTGGGATGTTTGACACACTTCGTTATCCATGCGCTCATGTAATTGCAGCTTGTCAGAATCTCAGTCTTGATCCGATGAGCTATGTCGATGAAATCTACAAATTAGAAAACATGTACAACGTCTGGAGATACGTATTCCCACCGGTCCTAGATGAACGTAAGTGGCCGTCTGTATCGCTTGCTCCCTTTAAGATGTTACCGGATAGAGAATTACGTCGCAAACCAAAAGGTCGACCTTACTCGACTAGAATACGTAACAATATGTATATCTAAGAAACAACCAGTCAATATAAGTTGTGCTGATGGTGTAGGAACCCAGGCCATACAAGCTGATCATGCCTAAATCGCAATAGTTGAACGTTATTGTAAAAAACTTTGTATTATTTATATTTTGTTAAATCAAAAATTTCCTTATTTAAAACGTGCCAGTGTAAAGAATTTCGATTATATTAAAAATATTAAAGTAAATTATAGTTACTTTATTCAACATATTGTCTTGTTTAAAAGAATCTCTATTATATTAAAAATATAAAAGTAAATTTCTATTTTAGTACATGAAATAATATAGAAGAATTTCTATTTTATTACATCAAATAATATCAAATTATTCAAATTGTCTGTACAAATATATTAAAACAAAAATTAATCTCCGTGTCTCTTGGGTTCAATTGCCACATGGTGGTCGTTTGATTATCTTGCAGATTCCTCCTTTGTCCAAAGATCCCGTGGGGTTGTAGGTGCTCCGATAGAGATTCTGGTTCCTCCAGTAGGGTATCTGGTTGTCGGTGTTGGGGCGATGAGCCACTTTGATAGAATAGTGACTATAGAGGTGTTTGCATCACCAACAGCGAAGCTGTTTGAAACCTATACGGTGACGACGATTGGTAAAAATAAGAGCTCTCCAACGGCCCCTCTTGCGATCCCTCGTGCGACGTTGGCCTATACATCGGCGGTTCACTCGGCGTAACATAAAATGGAGATGAACCGGGCCATGGACTCCAACCTGCCATAGGACTTGAAAAAGGAAACATATAAGGGTTAGGATATATAAAAGGGTTAGGATACGCACCTGGCATCATCTGAAAAGGTTGTGCTCTGGGTATCGTCGGTTGAACTGCTGGGTCAGGTGACTGTGTCGGTGCTCTCATTGGGCCTGGTGATTGAATGGTCGCTGATGATGGGCTGGGTGAATGTCTAGGCCTCGTTGATGGGCCTGCGTCGTCGTCCCTTTGTCTTGGATTTAAAAGGCCACGTCGTTCCCTTTGGACACGTAATTGCCGCTGCCTCTTCTCTACCGACAGTAAATATGGCTTGCCATGGATCCTAAACCATAGCATGTATTCTGGCACGCACGCTAACTCAAGAATGATGATCGGTTCCTGAGTAGGTATATAATCATACCGATCTTCCCACATTTGGATGTAGTGTGACCAGATTCTCGACTAATCCATATGCAATTGCCATAGGTCGCTTTTGTGATGATCATCCAACACCTCAGGTGCCACGGGGATCGGTTGTTAGAATCTAAATTGTCGTAATACTCTGTCTGACTGGTGCATCTCTGCGGTCGCATAGTTGACCAACGCGACTTTCACGTGCCAAGTGTTTCGATTTTGGAAGTACTCATCCAGAATTACTGCCCGAATTACCGGATCCTCGTATGGTGTCCATTCAAACTATATGAACATGATGGAAATATTAGTTATATACATAATACATAATACTAAATACTAAATACCAATCGACTAGCTCATGATGAAAATATCAATTTTATTTAATACTTACTTGTGCTTCCGACTTTTGGTCTAATAGAAGCTGTATATCTCCAAGACAGTTAGGTAATCCAGCATAACTTCGCGGATGGTTCCACCTAATTAAATAAATTTTTAGCATACTATTATATTTTAAATCTACGTAATAATTATAAAATCTAATATAAAATTTACCTCGTTATGAATGGGAATGTATATGGGTGGTCCACTCAAGGACGTAAAAATGGAAAGCGAAACCGTGCCCATGACTGCAGTAGTGACAGACAACCTCCGATTTTCACTTTATTCGGTCGTGTCGTCCCGCACATCTCCCGGTACAGTGTTGCCAACACGGCCAACCCCCAACTCAATTCACCGTCTGTTTTAAAATCAACGAGTTTCAGCAGCCATCTTAGATGTACAAGGTTTCGAGACAAGTCTGGCATCAAATAACCTCCAATTATCTGAAGAATGTATGCCCGAGCATATCGGATTCTTTCTAGTTCGGTTGAATCATCATCTGGATCCGGGAATGTGTCTCGTAACCAGCCCATCTCGATCTGACCTCCATTAATATTCTTTGGAATAACACCCAAAAGCTTGTAGCATACCGCTCCCCAATTACCAGATTGAACAGACCCGGTGACTGGGTACCTGTCCACCGGCAATCCCAATTACAGATTCACATCTTTCAAAGTGATAGTGCACTCTCCACATGGAAGATAGAATGTGTGCGTCTTGGGTCTCAACCTTTTAATCAACGCACTGATAAGTTTCGGGTCCAACTTGCATCCCCGACCTACCGTCGCCACGTGCCAGAAACCCGCTTCCCGCAGGTAATTCTCTACCAACGGTGATGGAGGATCATGCATATTACGAATATAGCATTGCAATATCCAATCTACAGACTTTTATAACAAATAATAAATTAATAATTATTTAAAATTACATAAATAAAAAATATTAAATAATATTTAAAAATTAAATTTAACACTTACCATTTTCATTTGTTCGATGGATATGTGCTTGTCATCAAGACGAATCAATTCTTCGGCCATTGCTAAATTCGTACAATTTTTTACGATTTAAAAAAAATTCAAAAACATAAAATTTAATTTTTTTTAAAAATAATTAAAAATTAAAGCTCTTTTAAATAGGGATTTGAGAGGAATTTGAGAGAAAATAGAGAGCAAATGGAGATTAAATAGGGATTTGAGAGAACTTTGAGAGAAAATTGAGAGCAAATTGAGAGGAAATTAGAGAAAGGATTTATTTGTGAAAAAAAATGAAAGGGTGGGAGGGTTTTATAGTTTTTTTTACCGTTGGGGGGGTCACCAACGGTCAAAAAAGTAGTCGTTGCTACTGTTCACGCGCGAGCAAAACGTGTCCCCAGGGAGGCATTTACGTGGCAGGAAAACGCGTCCTGGAGGGCGCGCTTTGTTGCCACGTAGGCAAAGCGCTTCCTTGAGGAAGCGTTTTCCTGCCACATCCCCTGACATCGCGCTGACGTGGATGCGCTTTCGGGGAACTGGGCCAATCCGGTAATTAATTTATTACTGGGCCCATTTCGGTAAATTTTTTAAAAATTGGGCTTTTTTTAGTGTTTTGCCCGTTAATGGAAATAATTATGTAAAAATACATTTATTGAAAGTGTAGGTAAAAATTAAATAAGTGTTTTATTGAAATAGTAAATTTTAAAAGTTAAATATTATGTAATCAATATTATAATAATATTGTTTGAATAGAATTGAATCGGTTAATTGGACCGATTAGATTAAGAATTGATCGAAATATCGATCCGGAAAGAGATTTTGAATTGATTGATTCGGAAACCGATAATGACTAGTTGAATCGGTTAAATCAAATTTGTTTATTTTTATTTTTATTTTTAGTAATTTTTTAATCGAATCAATTGAACTGATTAGACCAGCGAATCAATTAGACGAACGAACTGGTCGTCTGATCATTTAGACTACCGATCCAACTTAAAAAAAAAAAAAGCATCGGTTATTATTCAAATCTTATTATATAACTTTTTTTTATTAATTTTATATAAAAATAAAAATATTCTCGTGGTGATTGTTTTTCAGTTATTTTTATCAATTAGACTATAAGTGAAGTAATGAAAATTTTACGTACAAATATTTAATAATTTCTGTTGAATTCTTAGATGTTTGATTTATTTTGAACAAAAAGATGTAATTGTTTTATTTAAATATTTTATATAAAAATATGAAAACATCAATTATTATAATAATATTTAGGATTAATATTTGATAGATATACTAATTATTTTATTATAGTTTACGTAGTCTAAAATCTTCAGTACTAAATATTTTGTTCATAAGTGATTTTTGAATTGTTTGTTAATGCTGACGAATTTGATTGAGTATAGATTACGAACCCTGTCTATAGAAAAAATTTATATACCCTGTATAGTTATTAATATCGTCTTTGATTGTATAGCTGGGTTGAATTGAAAGTCGAAACCCATATCCATATCTTCAATCATTGTCTAGGAGTTAAATGGTTTTATTGTGGAGTAAGATGGAGGGTAACCTTATCCTTTTGAAATCCCCAAAAATGAAGAACATGGCTTCTCGTCGTAGTACATCGTCCACGTGAAGGAAGAATGGCCCAAGACTCCTTTTGTTTTTACATGTGTTACCTTGTCCTTTTCCCCCCTCATGTTTTTGGGGTTAAAACATTCTTTTAAACTTTTAGTCAAGTAGTCACTAAATTATGGATAAAATTTTTATTTGATCATTTAATTAAAAAATTTACAATTTGGTTACCGAATTATTCAAAAGTTTTCATAGAAATCATTAGGCTTTTAAAATCGGTGCTATATGATTTTCATTGGTCACACTATTTGCATCAATCGAAAGCTCGCTTTCCCCTTCTCTTTTACAGTTCAATTTTTTTCATAAAACAGTTTTGGATGTCACGGATCTATGAAACAAAATTCAAACAACTTTTTCTCCGAGCTCTAACACTAACCATCAGGTCGACTTAAATCTAAGGTATGTTCTTTTACTCGTTGATGGGTACTAATCCATCATACCAGTCATCGAATCGTCGCTTGAAGCTCATTGTTAGAACTTTTTTTTTCCAAAAAAACTTAACAGCTCAATGATTTATATAAAAAACTTTTGAATAGTTCAGTAACTTTAATAAATTTTGAATAGTTTAGTGACCAAATTATAACATTTTTTTAACTAAGTGGCCAAAACGAGAACTTCCTCATAGTTTAGTGACTAATGGTGTAGTTTACACTTTTGTATATTTAAAATTTAGTTTTTCAACTTTTATTTCAAAGAATTTTGTTCCTTTATTCTTTGGATTCAAAATGCAAGCCCAATTATTAAATTTGTTAAAACTCTTTTGTTAAATTCGGGTTTATTACAATGTCATTTTTTCGTCACATAACTACCAAGTGAGTTTTTTTCTTTATTTCAAAATGTCATACCTACTTAATTTAACGAAAAATTTTAATCGATGTTAACAATTGGACATGAATTTTGAAATTTAAAAGTTGAGAGACTAAATTTCAATTATACAAAAACACATGGACATAAAGTATATTTTAACCAATATTAAATTACTAGTTAACTACAAGTCATTGTAAATATTTGTTATTCAAAAGGATGTAGTTAGTGTTTTTTTTTTAAAAAACCTAAAAGAAATTGTAGTTAGGTAATCTTATCAAGTAAGTACTTTTTTAAAGACTACAATCATAAGTATAATCTAGTTATAAATATATGTCCAAACAACTACAAAGTATAATCAAATCAACACAAAGCACAAATGGACGAACAATTTGAATATAATTGGACAAAACCCACACCTGGTGGAAGGAAGACTCACACATGGCAATTGGGCATGATAGTACTCAAGGACCTAACACCTCAATTTTTACCAATAATGTCAAAGCCTCGTTAGCTTTTATTAAGTTAAATTTATGGGTTCATGATATTATATAAAATATTATCTTCTAATGATATGTTAGTATTTATGAAAACGAACAATCGTGTCCTTTGATATTTTATACCTATGCATTGATTTACATATGTTGATATAAAGAAAAAGGTTGGAAGAAGATAGGGTTGGAGGGAAAGAGTTGTGTTCACACAAGATTATACATGTAGAGAGCTTAGAGAGATTTCAAGAAAGTCCCCCTTCCAAGTAAGTAAGAGTATGTGTGTTTCATGGACAAGTTTCCTTCTATCAACATTTTGAGAGTTGAGTCACGTGATCTTGCCAATACATGTATTAGGACTCAATTCCTAAGCCACATGTCATTCCATAAAATTCTCCCAATTTGCATGATGGTCTGAAGTTCAGGGTCACCGACATATAACATTTTATGTAAAAACATTTATTTGTCAAGGTAAGAGGAATAAGGGAATACAAATTCAAGTGCTTAATTGCTAAAGATCATTTCTTAATTCAAGAAACTTTGAGGGTTATACACCTTTTATAATTATGAGTAAAATAATTCCCATACTTGAGAGACATTAAAATCAAGCACTAGTCATCCAAATAAGAAGGGTGAGGATCCATTTTAGCAAAAGTTGGTTCACACATGCATTATGTTCCCGATAAGTTCAATGCATCTTAGTGTTGGAGAGGCTTTCTAGCAACAATATACAATTAGAAATGATAGATTTGTATGCATGTGTGAGAAATGAGAAAAACCATTATCGAAAAAAAAAAAAAACAAAGGCCAGATATGTATACAATATAATTTAAATAACTTGATAAACTAATAATCAACATGAGTGGACTATAGTAATCCAACTATGAAGTTGCCTACACTATTAGTTGTGCAATGGAAATTAGAACCTAGGGAAACCCTCTTAACTCAATTTTCATTGAACACTTTTCTTATCACTATTGGATTTGAGACGAGCCATATTTATACAAATGAGTTGTATAGTGGATAACACTAACATACTAACTAATTAACTAACTCTTTAACTAGTTACAATATCTAATTAATGATAGGTTAAGCTAAAAACTTGTACCAGAAATTAACAACTTCACCGAAAACTAGTTATTAGTTACATTCACTAACATTCACTTAGCTACTTTAACTTCAACTAACTTCTTGTAACCTTACTGAAGAAACAACACCAAGTTTGCAATGAAGACGAGTAAATGAAGGAGATGATAGGGGCTTTGTGAAGATGATAGCAACCTGATCATGTCTTGGAACCTGTCGAACCACATGACCAGCAACAACTTTCTCTTTGACAAAAAAAAAACAAGTCGAATTCAATGTGTTTTAACTTAAAATGGAGAATAAGATTAGCAACAACTACCACAGTGCTAGAACTATCACACAAAATAGCTGACTTTTCCATGATTAAAACTTCTAACTCACCCAACAATGATTCCATCTAGATGATGTTTGATCTGCCACAATTCGTTGTGGCAAATTAGAGTATTTTCGGCCCTTAACGAACTTGCTTTCTAGCCATTTTATATTTATTTATTTCATTTTTAGTTTTATTAGCTTATATCTATTTTATTGCAAAATAAGTGTTTTTATGCATTTTCTAGTGTTTTAATAACCCATGAGGCCAACTCAGGCCTCAAGAATGAAAAATAGGCTATTTGAGTGTGTTGGGTGCCAATTCAGGCCCAAAAATACAAAGGACGATGCTAGTGTTGCAACACCAATATGCAGCATTGCAACACTGAACATCAAAGCATCTAGGGTGAAAAAAGGCCAATGTCAGGCGTCGAACCTTGATGTCTCGACACTGCGACGATTTATTAGAAAGATACGACTGTTTTCCTTGGATGACAATTCTGGATTATTTCTTTAATTAGACCCTAAGCATTTAATAGTATATTGTATTAATTAGAATTAAAGTGTATCTAGGGTTGTTTGGGCACCAAGCAACATTTAGCCTATATAAGTCACCTTATAGTCACTTGAGACGGGGGTTAGACTTAGTTGGATGTTAGACCTAGTTAGGTAGATAGATTTATTTTACTTTAGCCTTATTTTTATGACCACTTAGTTGGAACTTTTCTATTCCAATGTGAAGACGACTACAAGCTGAAATTATTTCGGAAATGTGCTTCAATTATTTATCAATGAGCATTCTCTTTTCTTTTACTCTTTTATTATGTTATTTATCTTTCGTTAGCCTGATCAACTAATGTTTGTATGAATATTGGAATAAAATATTATGCTTATTTTATATATTGCATGTTTCGGTTATGGATTTGATTTATTAATTAAGTAATTATTTATCTAAAATTAAGTGTTTATTTAAAAGTACTTAGTATATTAGGGAGTGACGCCCTTAATAGAATATCGAGACAAGTGAGACAGAGAGGGTATCCTGTCAAGTATAACTTGTGCCAAGCGGTGAGATCGAAAGGGTATTCGTATGCTTAGGAAGAGACTTAGAGGGTGACTTAGGTGTTAATCCTTACTGAAGATGAAACCGTGAGGGTATTCTTAGCTAAGTGCGGTAAACAACTCAATTAAGGGTAATTAATGACTTAATTGATAATTAGGGATTTAATTGATTAGAGGCTAAGAGATAGCATCGTTGACACTAGTAATAGGAAATTCTATTAGGTTAATTTAGGGTAATTAATTTAATTAGTTTAATTAATCTTTTAATTTTGATTCAAACTACTAATTCGTGACCCAATTAGATTATTACTTATTTTCTGTAATTAATTTAATAATAAATTTCTCCAACCTGCAATCCATTGGGTCAGATCCTTGGAATACTTACCGGTATTCCATTGTAACACAAACCTATATTAAAATTTGACCTGTTCATTTGCAGATACCTCACTTAATTTTTATATATATTTGCACGATTTTAACTCTAAACATACGCAAGTTTGGAGGCGGTCAAGTTGTTGGTGCCATTGTCGGGGATTGTAACAGTAAAAACAATTATTAGATTAATTGCTTTGTAAAATAATATTAATCGAAAGACGAACGAGTTAGATAGTGTATTAACTTTATTTTTATTATTTTAGTTATTTTTATTTTACTTTATTGTTAGCTACCTTGGTGACTAACTAATTTACTCGTGGATTAGGTTGATTATGAGTTTGATGCAATAGTAGTGGGATGAGGAATGCGAAATGTTTGTATTTTACAAAGAATGGGAGATCGAGGAGAGCCAAATTTTGCTCATGATGGAGCTACAAAAAACCACATTGGATGAGGCCGTGCATGATGTTCCTAACTTCGATCGCGAAGAACCTTGTATTGAATTAGCCATCTTGAACCAGATTGTACAAAATCATTGGATGGGAACATTAACGAGCATTAAGTTTGATGAACAGAGATTTGATGAACCAATGGAGTTATGATGGAGAATCCGATATGCTTGGACATTCCCTCCATCAAGAATTAGAGTTAATAATGGATGACAATGTATACCGATATTTGTATGAGCAACATAAGAGCAATTAAAGATCATGTCGGACAAACGGAGTTTTAACGAACTAGTAGAGTCATGATCGAAGGTGCGGAGAAGATTCATCCACATTCCCTCCTGAATCAGATGCATTCTAAACTAACTTAGAAAGAATTCAAAAATAGGTGGACCGATTAGAGGAATTGCTCCGAAGGCAAGCAAAAGTAGAGACCCCATTGGAAGAAGTCGCACATGATGCCTCCAAATTTGCTTATAAGACCTACAGTATCACCATCAACCATCTAGAATTAGATTACGAGAGTCAACAAGATTTTGGAATCAGAGACAAGAAAAAATTGAACATGATCGAAGAAGTCTCCAAGCCAATTAATTTAGTCATAGATGTAACAGTAAATGTAGAAGTAGATGTAACATTAACCACTAACTTGGAGCTTAAACTGATTTTAAGTGAAGGTGTCAACGAGTTGACCATATTAGACGAAATGCCAACTGAACAAGTCAACGAGTTCTTCTCATTCTCGTTCGATGATGATGAAAAACTCTAGTCGATAGATCCTCACGTGAAACTGAGGGGAAATGCTCAAGGTAATAATACCTTGGAAAACCATTAGGGGTTGGCTTGGATTTGGAATTAAATGGCTCGTAATGTGGATGTCACCCCGTCAAAAATAAGGCGACATCATTGGAATCAACAAAAGGTAACATCTCTTGACCAGAAAACAAATGACGGATCAAAGTGTTGAGGACCAGTTGGAAGTTCTTTTTTGGTGGCGATATGGATTGTCCTGGCTCCAAAAAAGGGTTTCTCTTTTAAATTTTGTTTAATTTTAAATTTATTTTAATTGATTTATTTTTTATTTAAGTATTTAATTATGTGTTTTATTTTTCAGTGGTAGTTGAACTCGTGAAGTGGATGAATGAAAGAGATGAAGAAATTTAAACTTCACGCGGAGAGGCTAAAATATAGTTCATCATTAAATAGTTTTAAGAGTTGCAATCTCTATCATAGCATAGATCCACTATGTTGTGACACTGGACTTTGAAGTAAAATTATTGAAAATTTAGGGATCATGTCGCAGCATGCATAGGCTGTGTTGCGACATGCTATTTTGAATAAAAAAATCTAGAAACTTAGGGTTTCATGTTGCGACAGAAGGGTTGTGACATGATATCCATATTCTACAATTTTCTAACGTCGTCTAGCCACTTCAAGCGATGTTTTCGTTTTTCATTTCCGTCGTTCTCTACTCCCCACAAACTCTTCAACTTTAGTTTTTATTTATTTATTTTGCTTAAGTTTATATTTTTTTTGGATTTCATATTTATTTTGTTTTTTTTTCTTGTAGGTACTTTTTCATTCGCTTCGAGCACACAAATCTCGATGTCAATACAACAAAGAGAATTCTGCCTTTTCAGGGAAGTTTTCTTGTTTGCACTTTACTTCTTCTACATCGAGGGTGATGTATGTTCTATAGTGTGGGGGAAGTACATATGATTTAATTTTTAGTTTGTTTATCTTATTTATTTTATTTAATATTTAAAAAATTATGTGTAGGAACCCCATATTTTGGACGAATCAAAATTTTTTAGAGCTAAACCGGGGAGGACGAGACTACCCAGCATTGTTCGCGGAACTATCATGCCAAAATGGGTAATTTCGTTCTTTATTTATTTTTGGTGCACATTAGGGAAAATGTGCCAAATAAAGTGTGGGGGTTAACATAGAATTTTTCAATTTTTTTCAAAAATTTTAAAATTTTGTTACTTGCTTTTAATTGTTTTAGTAGCTAATTTTAATTTTGTGTGCTTGTTTGTACGCGAGCTTGTAACAATACAAGTGATTGGTTAAGAGCATGTAAATAGGGTTTTGTGTTTAAATTGTAAATTTAATTCGATATTAATCGATTTTAGGTTGTTTAATATTAGACTAATTAGTTCACTTTGCTACATTGGAAATAAGTAAAAGCATGTTAAGTG